>NC_042494.1:55066769-55073858 GCF_005508785.2 Acyrthosiphon pisum
GTGTGTACGGCGCGTATACCAAACACCTATATATAAATGTATAATATGTAATACGTGTATGTATATTATACATATTAATATATTATTATACCATGCACGCGGTATATACCTGTACCGATATAATAAGAGTATATACCTGCGAACATTCCAATATCCAATCTATCACGAATTCACGAACAAAATATAATAAGCCCCGTTCATTGGTTCGTATACAATATAATACAGGTATAGCTGTATAATAAATGTATATAACCGAAATTCTATGACCATACCCGAAATCACTTTGTAAGTACATAACCGATTACCGGTGAGGTGTGTTCGAATAAGAAAGATAAAATTAAATCACAGCGTGTTTTCAGAAAATATTTCATTATATTACCTACCTACGTATAACTCGTATATTATAGGTATATACAGGTATATTATATTACTATACTCTCTTTACATACCTGACTTAACTATTATATCGCGTATTTTTAAATAGAAAAAAATTCGTGACGATTTGAATACAAATGTGAAGTTAGCTGGTATGCTTACCACTTATACCTACCTCTGATTTAAACGATTACTATATATATAACTGTGAGTTATATATTATTATTTATTATTTGCCATATAGGAAATTTAACGAAATTCAATTATATAAAATCAAGGTGTAATTTATCTGATACAACATGAATTTGGCCATCAAAATCTTGCTCAGATTTGCAGTTGGTAATTGGTACAGTGCATGTACTTCTAGCGGTATACTGTACTGTTGTGAATAATGACCGTTTGAATTGTCCGTCGAGGATTCGGCCAATTTCGAAATAATACGAACACAAATTAAATAATGAATATATTATTATACTTCCTCAGGCATAGGATTTTATATTTTATTTTATTTTGTATTTTTCACAACGAATTTGTGTGATATTATATACATAGAACATAGGTACTTAGTACAAATAATCTCTTTTTTCACACCCAATTTCAACGTCAACAAATGTTTTCATTATTTCATATCATTCAAATTTAGTTTGATAAAAAAAATTATATAGATATACTGATTAAATAATAGAAAATCACAATTTGAAATTGCTTATAACTATTGCTTAAAATGAATATATTAAGACAAGAAACTAATCACTTATATTATTATAATAAAATAATACTTATCTAGGTCCCAACTCCTAAAATATTATATTATCAGACATCTCCAGTGTTGTAATACTCTTAACAATTATTATTTGAGTAATAGTAACTTCATAATTTAACTAAACATAATTTTAATACTAATACTTATCTACTCAAACATTACCAAGATACCTGCTAAGTTAGCATTCACTATACATACATTTAACTTCTTGGATACATAAAACATGCAACCTTGACTTATACGAATCATAAGTCATCTGTTAGTTATGAATTATGACTTATGTAGTTAACTATACTTGCATGTGGAGAACAAATAAAAATATTATATAATTATTAAGAATTGGACCCCCCCCCCCAAATTAATAAACTCCTCAGTCGGCTAACACAGCACTGTATACTATACCTGATAGAAACAATAGTGATTGCGTGTACCTACTCACCTGCACAGGCGTGGAAGGTTATTAATATAAATTATAATGAAACACATAAATTATTTATATTATCATCATGTCATCACACAAAAAGTTTTGTGATACCAAATCAGCTATATTATACATTATACATTATACGCATTATACATTTGTACCTACCTGCTAGTTAGGCGTTCCTAGTATAGATACTTACTTCAGACTATCGGTGACATATCCTAACAGGGAATGCCGTTGAGTGGATCACCCCCCCGCCCCATATTTTGTTGATTAATAATTTATTTTTCTTGGGCGTATATAGATAAATTTCTTGTTATTAGAATTTAGCGTTTCTAAAACTTTTTTACTTTTTTGGTTACCTATTATAAGAAAATAAAAATAAATTAATAAATCTGTCGTTGAAAAAATGACAGTTGACTTTTTGTGAGTGGTTGGAATGGAGGTGTGAGAGTCTCTCGCGATATTTAGAGGTGAATTACTACTTTTTAATACCCCTCCATATTGATTGAGCTTCAGCTGATAGGTACGTCTTTGCTACCTATACTTTTATGACACGATAATGAACTGTCAAGCTTGAGAATCTGTTACCGAACGGTTGAGATCACTTCGTCAAGGTTGTGGTTATGTTCGTTTTTCGATGTACTGTTCGACGGGAATAAATAATTATATTTTCAAAACATTTACAGCGGTTTAGACGACAAGCCGATAAAAACCATTTTAAGACATTATTTATTCCATTGCACATTATATTATGCAATTCACATTCACGTATAGAAATTATATGATATAATGATATTGAGTTATATGATTAAAAAATATACATGTGGACCACGACTGCGTTCAATAATAAACCTGTAGAATTATATTGTGGTCTGTTTCTAAAAAACAAGTTTAATTTGATTTCAAAAGTAATTAGTAAGACAGATATCCATGCTCTGAAATATTTATTCTTTGTATCGACCATAACCATATTATGCTCGGTGAAAATATTTTCTTCCATTAAATATTTAAATCGATCAGAAAAGTACTTATTGAAATATCCAAGAAACTCCCGGTCTTTTCATGTATACCTATATGTTATAGAAACCCAATAACAATGATTATATTGTTCATTACAAGCCTATATACCCACTTCAAAATTGTATGATATTGTGTTACACACCAATTTAAAGTTTAAAGCTTACACAGTCGTATTATTCATATTATACTCAAGATCGAGTTACCTATACCTGTACAGTGCACTATATTATCAACAACAATATCACAAGTTTATGGTTTTAAATCCGAATCTAGAGGTTTGAAATTCCGGGTGCATACGACTTCTTCCGTGAGAAATCGTTTGTACGTACTCACTTATTTATATAATAATATAATATATACATATGATATACATATATAGTACACAACGTGGTCGTCGCCACAGTATTTACCGATTTTCTTTGGTCATACGACCAACGAACCACACGCGCGATCGACGATGACAAAGACAAAGTTAAACCACCAAGCGATTTGCATCAATTGTTAAGAGAAACAAATCATAACCGGAGAACCATTGAAACAAATAATACATATTATTATTTCGTAATGTATGGCTTTTCACCGACTCCGGGCACGGTGGCTCCGTCCAAAACACGTGAAAAACGTTATGGGGCACGCGTGAACGATCTCGTTTGTATAAACGACGTACACTATAATAAGACTATTAGGAGGTATAAATGTATAATACTTAAATAGTAATAATAATAATAATTAGCAGCATACGACGAAAACCTATCAAGCAGAAACGTGTGTCGATCATTATCGACACGTAGGTACCTACGCTGCAACGTGACGGCGGTGGCTTAGTTTTTTTTCCTCCTGCGATGACGCAAAAAGAACTCTAAACAGAATATTATGAGAGAAAACAGCTATAATATACGTCTTGGTACTTGGTAGGTAAAAAAAATCTAATTTATCGTTAGAGAATTGCGCGTTTGAGAAAAACAGGTACCAATAGTAAACCGTTTTCTAATCTTATATTAGTTATTATTATAATATATAGTTATTACTTATTAGTTATTACACGTACACTTACCCGAAATAAACGTTCGTCTCATGAAAAACTGTGGCCTAATACGCGCACGTATATTTTAAATGTGAAATATTTTCGATTTGTGAAGCTTTATAGTATAATAAAAAATATAATAATTGTACTACACAATCACGAAGTTCACCACAACAACACAAAATATATAATTAAGCGGCTGATTATATTCGATGGAGCCAAATAAATAAAATCCAAGTAAACGCGATTACTTTGAAGTTTGAAGTGCCTTATTTCATTATCGATTATATCAGTGGTCGGTGACTGGAGTCCGCATCCTGCTCGCGGGACTATTCCATACGGTCATTATTTTTTTTTAAATAAGACTAAAAGATTTTAATTTTTGTCCAACACGGCCCGCGAAAGTTTTTTAATTTTTAAATGTGACCTCCCAGAGTCCAAAAAAGTTTCTAACCATTGCAGGATTATGTGATTATATATTTTAAATTCTGATCGAAGCGATGAATGAATTGATATTTCGACGATTTTGTGAGGTTATTTTGTGCAAGTGTACCTCCACACGTTTTAAAGAAGAAAAAATCCTCTGATTTTCAACTATTTGATATCTTTTCTAGTTGGTAGTCAAAATAAAAATTCACGGTACTTTTTAATATAAAAATCCAGAAAATCAAACATCAATTGGGGGGAAAAGGGAATTATTATCAGGTTATCACACAATTAGTTTTTGACAAAATCTATTTTCTTAAACAGATACAACCATAAATACTTAAAATATTCTACAAATATTTATAGTACGATTTTCTGTAAATATGGTAAAATTTTCAAAATACTGTAACTATTTTTGAACTATTTGTAGGCAAAAAAATTATCACTTAGCCAAAAAATTTGAAATTTCAAAAAAAACAATAGGTCCCTCATAAGTAGTTTATACTGTAATCAAAAAAATCTTAAAGAATATGTAAACAAAATTTTTTTGATTAATTGAAGTTCAAATTTGGTCATTTGGACGTATAGTTTATATATTATTGTTTATATATGTAAACAATGAATATCGATTTTAGTTATTTTGTTGTGATTCAAAAATATTTTTTGGGGTGAATTGAAAATTGTACGTATAGGTACCATTATATTTTAGTTGCATAATGACATTTTCTAAAACATTTAGATTAATTGTAAGCCATTTCCTATATCAGGAAGTCACGAACTTTTTCACACCATTTTACGGTAAGTCGCGGTATTGACTCAAAAGTTAATAACAATAATATATTGTGGTAAATATATATATAGATTCTATCATAATAATTAAATAATATAAACTAAATAATAATAATAATATATACTTTGTGATGTAGGCTGACAGCCGTCTTCGCTCAGAATCATTGTTTGTATATGCAATGATTCATCACTTAATACTCAAATTTAACACATACTATATACAATGGCTCTCTCGGTTATACCTTTACTTCCTCCATTATTTTCCATCTCGTGCGAGTGCATTTCACACGTTTTAGGTATTACCTATATAATATTATATTGACTGTAATAGGCATTCTATAATATTAACTTTTGTCAGCCGTGCATAAGGGTATAATGACGATTTTATGATTAATAGCGGACCTGGCTTTTTTCAAAAGTATTATTATATATAGTCACGTTTCAAGTGGAGGCACGAAAAGTGCAGACCTGTAGACCAAACCACCACCGCCGCCGACAGCCGTCTCTAATGGAGGACATTGGTATAACGATTAACGACTCACAAACCGCGTTGTCGGCATATTGTCATTATGTTTATTCTCACTTCCGACGACGCACAAAGGATTACTGACAAAAGTAAAAAACATTGAATACTGGCGTTATGTTATTGCTGACGATGAGAATGCGGACTCTCGGTGTATAATGCGACACACCAACACACACGCGAAAGAGTGGCAAATTATATTGATGGCGTGGTCGTCGCCGCCGTAATGTCCGTCTGCGTGTCAACCTACCGCTCGCGGGAAACATCAAAAGACTCAAGCGGGCGGCCGAGGGCGCTAAACTCGTTTTTCCCAGCGCCCGCGGAACGCCGTCAACGTCACCACCACCGAGTCGTAGTACTGTGGAACTATATATTATTATTATTATTATCATCGTAATGTAACGCCTATACCCTCGATGACTTTATCCTATATAATACGATATTATATACATCGATGTATATTATTATTATAACGGAGAAACGCTCCGCCGAGACGAAAACATAATAATTTATTATTGTATAATAATAAATGATGTACCTACCTATATATTATATACATTGAAGTCACTTATAGCAACGCGTATCCTCCCACCGAGCCGTATGTCATCCCGACATCATAAATTGCTATCTACAATGTATTATGACCCGGTTAAACGTGAATATCAATAATGAGTAATGACATTTACACAACGACGACAGTCCCTATATATTTTCGCATCGTATCCGCATGCGTTGTCTCCGCCTTACAAGCATTGTAAATCAAATATAAAAACGAGAACATTATACGTGGTCCTCTCTTTGGGTTATTCGATATTTTAATTTTTAATAGAGTTATGAGCGTTATAAAATATTAATATTTTACCTACTCATAAGTCATAACTCACTTAAATATTAAAATACCTTACGTAAAAAACCGAGGAAACAACATAGATATTGAACTTAAGTTTAAATTTTAACAGTTTGATATAGTACGTCAATTTTCTTTAAGCTAATTCTAACCATACACAAAATTGGAACTGCTTAACGTAAAGGTTGCAGTATGTTAGTAAGACAACACATTTGAGAACGATGTCTTCTTGATAACACTGCAGTTCAATAAGCATTATTCATTCGGAGAAATTCGCATGCGATATTGTTATCATTAAAGGAGAACATCTTGTGAGAAGGGTGCCTGTGAAGACTTGGCTGTCCTTACATTAGTTGTATTTGTATAATATAAATATATGCGGTTAGCTTCATAAAAAGTAGGTACTCAGTGATTATTACACCCCTAAGCTATTGCAGTAGCTGTATTTTAACATCAATTATATATAAAATAATATAAATTACATTTATTTTTTTTAAATATTTTACCCCTTGAAAATTGACTAGGAATATCGCCGGTTTCATTAGCAAGTTTGAAATCTGGAATTTCTTTCGATTATTGAGTTATTCAAATCCAATAATGTCTACTCATATTTCCACGAGTTTCACCGATATAGCCTTAACTATATAGGCTATATCAATATTTTTATTATTTAATTTCATTTAAGAGCTACACTAGCTTTTTTCTGCTATGTACAGTATCAATATACGATATGCAATGATTCATAATAAACAATATAGCTAATGCAATACGCTTAAAATTACTATAGGAAATATTTTTTTTTAAACCTTACAAAAATGTATAAAATTTATAATATCATCATAGTCGTTTTTTGATCAAAAACTTATAAGTACATTATATTTCATGTATTTCAGTA
>NC_042494.1:55073958-55083818 GCF_005508785.2 Acyrthosiphon pisum
GTATTAAATCCATAGTGATTCCAGTCTTACCCATTCGCATACACTACGTTAAAAAATATGTGGTCTGTAAATACGGCTGATGAAGAGTTGTCTCGTCAGAGCACCATAGGCATTTAACAATATTTTTAGGCGGTCCGATTGTTTAATATCACATGCCCTAGAAAAATGTTCAATTACTGTTCGTCTTAACGAATACGTGTATTATTTTTAATCGATTTTTTTTGAACCCAAATCGTTTTTATTCGAAACAATCATAAGATAACGTGCTGAACAGAAAATACAATAGTTTTAACGAATCTCAAAAAAAAAATCAGATGAATAAAATCCAACGGTAATATTATATTAAATACTGATATATAAATATAATGCACGTACATAAACCTACATTATCCCCGCACGTACATTATCCCAAACCATATATTATTATAACGTATGGTTGTATTTTTATATTTAGCCAAATATATGTTTTTTTTTTTTTTATTGATCTCAATAACATCGGCGGCTAAGGCCATTAGTCACAAATATTTGCAAAAATATACAAGATAATATATAATGTGTTGGGTACAAAATAATGTATGTTATATGATTAGGTTAAAACATTATTTTTTAAATACAATTGAACAATTTAGTTTGTTTTGTAAAATTAATTATATCTAGGATTTTATCTTGGTTGGGTCCAAGTGCAGTGTTTAGGTGGTTGGATATCGTATGGTCGGCGCGTTCTTGATTATACCTTAAACAATCGGCTATTATGTGTTTGACGGTTAATGCAGTTTCACAGGTTTGACAAATGGGAGGGTCCTCTCTGGCCATAAGGAAACCGTGAGTGATTCTGGTGTGTCCTATACGAAGTCGGTTAAGAACCGTCTCTTCTTTCCGAGTGAGTTTTGGGTTTGTCCACCGGTAGATGTCTCTTTAAACATATGTGTCCGTTACTTCAAGATGCATTTTTCTTAACTACTTTAAAAAAATCTAAAGTGGCCCGTACACCAGTACCTAATTATTACTAATTATCAGTGCGATACATATTATTCGGTTCATTAAAAATAAAACATTAGGTACCTACGGGAAAATAAATTCCATCCACTTTGTATTTGAATGGAATATAAATCGAACAATGCTGAATAGGAAACCTGTACGTATAGTCTATTTAGACTATTATATATAATATAAATTATACTTACTCATTGTAATCTACCGAGACACTGATGCCGTACAATAATAGCAGGTGTTCTACGCTTCTACAATAGTCGTTAATCGTACGTGTCACAGAATATTATACTTTAAAAAAAAAACCGAATAGCCGCAAAATAAATACAGTGAAATAATTCACAATTTAAGATTGAATTGAATACATTTAAATGACACATTAAATGAAAAAAATTTATTTAAGTTTTCCATACGCAATCAATTTCAAAAACAAAAATGGGCAGTTTGATTATATAATATGCTACCAACAATTGTTTTGTTATAATTATAGAAACTGTTTCAACTTGAATATGTTTTACACTGTGTACCCGCCTATTATCCGAATATATTATAATATTATAATTTTTCGTGTTGGTCTAACTTTTGTTTCACATAATCGGAATAAGATTTTCATGTCTCGACAAAAATCGTGAATTCCAAAAAAGTTAAATAAATTGTATCCATACGGCTATACGTATCAGAGGTGAGCATATAGTTTATCGATCCACTACCAAATTAAATGTTATGTAAATAAATATAATAAATTTCACGAAAAAGATCACTCGTCGCCGTCGTGAGAAATTTTTCGTGGAACGATTTAAGTGATTATTAGTTTTCAGTGTTAACCTCAAAACACACAATTTGCACTCGTTACCGGTCAATTATTACAATTCGTTATGACTTCTCAGTTCTCCGTCAATCATGACTACTTTTCATCGCAGAACATAATAATGTACCTAATGTCTAATGCATACTATAACATTATGGTAGGCACAGTAAACAAACGGTACCTTGCCCCCCTTATAGAACGTTAGTATAACACGATTCACGAATTACATAGGTTAGGCCATGTGACTGCATGGCGTCCGGATCTAAATTATTGCACGTGACTTCTACCTAGGATATCAGAATAATAATAGTTATTAAACTGTTATGAGCTCGGTTGAAAATCGTCACATGAATGCACACGGTGCGCAAGTAACCCGTCCTTAGGCAGCTAGTATAGTAGCCCTTGGTGCGCGTTTAAAGTATACGATCATAACCAGTGGTGCCAAAATATATATTATTGTCATATATACAATTGTCATAGGTGATTTTAGTAGGTAGAGGGTCACCTTTGTCATTCTATATTTCTATAGTTATATTATGAAAATTTGCTCAATAGACAACATGTAAACTATAGGTACTTGGTGTATGGTAAAGTAATTGTAAGAAATAGGTGGGTGTCAAAATTTTATGTGGAGGTGTCTAATGTCATAGTTAAAAATTTTGACTTCGGCGCCACTGATCATAACAATATTATAATATAAAGGTACCTAGTGAAATAGTCATCAGTCTTGTGCTGATGTACTAGTGAAATAGTCATAGGCAGGTCGCAGGTATATAATGTTGTGTATATTATTATTATTGCTTCCCATTCGCATATATATCACCGATGGCCGCGAGACAGCTGTTGCTGTTATTACAGGATTTTTTTTTGGACGGATCCACTGCCATGTTCATCCAACCGCACGCTTAACATGCTGTAAAGAAAAGAAAAAAATAACAAAACAACAACAAAAATAATAATAATAATAATAATAATAATAATAGACGTGGGTACGAGAAAGAAAAGAACAAAAATGGTTTCACACATTTCCGGAGTTTCGAACCGAATTATAGTCTCCAAAAGATTCGATATACATACATTTTTTTTGGTATACATGATAAATTTATAACATTTTTATTCTGATGCAGCTGATCGGTATATGACAATTAATTTCAAATAATATTTTTCTACAAAGTAGGTATAATTTTATAACAAAGTTCCTTGTAAATAGGTTATTTACAAATTACTTTATACACAATAGTATCATTAAATATAGGTACTTATAAGTACTATAGTAATATATAGTACTATATAGTACTTATATTACTATAGTAATATCGTGGGCTGACTGACCGTCTTTACTCAGAGTCGTTTTTCTTATTATACAAATACAATGATATTATAATTATATCATTGAATTAAAATTTAACATTATCCATTACAGTGACCCACTGTACACTTGTAAAAATGTAACCTACTGTGCGGAACCCACTTCCCCACCATTTTTAATAAATAATATGGAGTTATAGATGATACATATTTTCATAAAATTAAAGATATCTCATTTTGAATACAACTTATATTGATTAACTGCGATCAGCATAATAGATAAATACATCATAAATATATTATATATTATATTTTAACTACTCTAAGAGCTCTAAATTAAATAAAGTATTGATGATATATTCAAATATCACACGCATTTCCAAATGTGCCAACTATATAGTTTAGTATTTAGTGTTTAACACACTTGTATAACGATATCAGTTACTATTTTTTCCTGTAGATTAACATCACAGCAAAAACGGACTAAAAATAGATGACAAAAGAATCACGGGAGTCATGCTGTAGCCTGTATTGGGGATAAGTTTGTAATTTGTATTCCTATAAGCATTGAATCTTATTAGTCGAGAACGAATTTTAAGCTATTATATCTGTTACCATTTATTATATTAGATATAATAGATAATAGTATATTATTTATTATATTAGATATAATAGATAATAGTATATTATATGCAATTAATTTTTATATATATCCATGTTAATGGTATTATTGACAGATTTTCTAAGTTTGAAAAAAATTATGCAAAAAGTTGACAATTTTTAATTAATAACTATTGTATTATTTATTTATTGATATAATATTTTATAAGCACGGACGTGTTGTATGTTTGATTTTAAAGGAAAATTAGGCAACACTGCAGTTCAATCATGGTAAATAATATCGAAAGCGTTTGTATTTTATTACATAAATAATAAAATATTCTAATAAGAGTCGAAGAGTCTAATTTGAGCGATCTCGTTGATATAATACTGTTGATCCTGATTCGTATAATAATAATTTGTACCTGGGCACCTATAATATAAAAATGCACGATTTAGGAAACAACAAAACCATTCACGTGCGTGCGTGTAGTTGTTCTACAGACCGCGATGAATATCCACAAAACGAAAACGATGCGATGATGGAGCAACGAAGACGATGCAGGGAAACGAAAAAATCTAGATCAAACGACCGTGACATAAAGGTCAGTATTTCAGTAGGTATTTTCAAGATACTTCACACGCACCGTGCTCGGACAGACATATTAAACGCACGTTAAATATTATCATCATCACTGCATGGTCGACTATCGTATACATTATTATAACTACTATACACATATTATAATAACGAAGGTATATCGCCGTATCGGTCGAGATCGTATTTTGTAAAAAACGAATACACTGTACACACGAAAGCAATGGAATTTTTAGACCGTGTAACAGAGAAGAAGAACTAAAAAAAATTAAACATCAAACATAACATTATTATATCCAAAGGGCGTAATACAACGATAATATGTTATTTTCTGGTAAACGTGTATAGGTAGGTGGGTATTATAGGTATTTCGTTACATACGATTTTTTAACATTTTTTTCTTTCATTTCTCATATTATTATTATTATTATTATCATATACAGGTGCCTCTATATAAAATATATATTTTTTACGTTATTGGTAATTATAATATAACATATTGTATTACTTTTGACTGCTTTCCGTTCCGATTAAACACGCGCCCCACAATAATATCGGTGCGTTCATATCGTGTGTCTGCCCTTTACGCGCGCGCTACGTGTTTAATATGCTTACATACCAAATGTCATTTCATGTTTTTGTCACCTACCTTTGGACAGCTGCTGTGCCAGTTTTACACATAACATATTATATATCATATACCTAATATATTGTGTTAAAACTTAACGCCGACGAAAACGGAAACCGACCGGCATGTCACAGCCATGGTCGCTCGACCGTAAAATCGAGACGTTTAAACCAAGACGATTAAAATATTATTGTACAAGTGATTTCTAAATAGTGGCATAGAGAGAGATGCCTACCTACCACGAAAATATGCATTAGCGTCCAGTCGTCTATCGTCTATGTGCGGTCGGGTCATAATTTTAATATAGTCAAAATCAGACTGATAAAGATTGATTCCCGATGTAACACGTCCAAATTCTAGATTAATATATTATTATATTAGTCCGTTACACAAATTTCAGTGTCCACTAAAATGTCTGGTATAAGTATTATTACGTGTGTTTTTACTTTTTATTATGTAGGTACCTTATAATAATACATTATTATTATAATCAGTAACCACATTTTAAGAGACCGATACGAACGCGTGTTTTGTGAAATATAAATGCGCATTGGGTACAAAAAAAAACAACAACAATGTGATGATTATTTTAATTTTCACACAATATGTATGGTGTTTTGCAATGGGAAATATCAATCTTGTCGTAATAATATAGGTACAGCGTATTTCACTACCTACATTGCCGTATTAGGTATATAATATGCTTAATCCCAACGGATTTTTAGGCAAGCTGGTTAATGATTAATGATTATACAATACCAAAATCCAAATTATAATTATATTGCCGAATACGTTTGTTGGTTGCACGCACGTGATTGCTTACCAGAAATACACGAAAGTTCTATAATAAATACTTACGTATAATAAATGTACACACAACACACTACAATACTACATTATATACGATGTATAAGTGTATAACTTTCAGACGCTGCTCGTTGAAGTTTTTTAAAAAAAAATAGAAGTAGCTCGCTACTGTTTAGTATGGCCGTATGGATAATGGATATATATATAAGTACCTAAACCTAATCATTGGGTAAGTCATTATGGATGTATTAAATTTGAATTCAAATATTCAATGCTAAATCATTGGTTACCTACTAAAAACGATTCTGAGCAGGAGGGGGTGTCAGCCTTTATTTCTAAGAATATTTTATAATTTATATTACTTTTTTTTTGCGGTATTGACGACTGCCGGAACTGCATTACATCGACACATAATTTATATTACTATTGCTGTTAGTTATTTATGTTTTTCTTAGTAATACTGTATGTTACACTAACTTTGACAAACAATCGCATATTATACTATATAAGGTAGTATATTATTATCGCTATTAACTTATGTCAATACCGACATAACGCGAATAACGATGGATTGTTGTGAAATGTGAATATAGCTTTATGAATCATATAATATTAAATATTAATTGCCTAAAATTAGTCAATATATTTAAAAACTGTTATTGTGTACCTATATAAAAAAAAGTATAAATTAAGTAATAGTGAAATGTTATCGGTGTTATTGGTGTTAACTGTTTACGCTTAATATCTTTAAAATTAAAAACGAGTTTTTGTTTAAAAGTTCAATTTCATAAGACTGAACTTTAAATTTCTATAGCAAAAAAAAAATGTTTACACGTTGTGCATTTAGTATTTTTTTTAAATTTCTGTAAAAATAACTGATGAGAAATCGTTTATTAAATGTTCAAGTCTTAAAATTAAAACTTTCATTACAAAATAATTAACATATATTTTTGTTATTTTGTAGAATTTTGTCGAAATTTTAACTTTAAAAGAGATTGTCTTTGAACTTTGAAGACATGAAAAGAACTTCTTTGATGTAGAAATGCTCTGATTGCAGACACCTACATATTGCAGGGTGAAAGATTGTAGATAACATAATAACACCAACAAACAGCAGTGTTCGGACTTATCTAGATAAAATTATCTGGATGAATATCTAAATAATTATTTGTTCATCTTTTATCTTATCTAGATAAATAGTTACGAGGTATCTAAACGTTCATCTTAGATATTTTTTTACTAATCTAAATAAATTCATCAAGATACATTTTTTATTGATAAAAATCGTGAAATTGTACAAACGCATTTTAAATATTTGTACAGATTCTCAAACCAAGTTTATGGTTTATAAATAATGTAGTTATTTTTATTTATATCATTGTTATTATTATGTATCTAGTGCCCAACTAAAATATACTTAAATTTAAAGCCCATTAATAAAAAATTTTATCTTTTTTTTATCTAGATAAAAAAGTATTTATCTTTATCTTTATCTAGATAAATATGAGTTAAGTTATCTTTTATATCTATCTAGATACATTTGAGTTGAATTATCTTTATCTTTATCTAGATAAAATAATATTTATCTAATCCGAACACTGACAAACAGTTGCGGTAGATACATTTTTCATGTAGATAACATACGACGCGAGTTCCAAAAGATGATCTCTATGTATTCTTAATTTTTTTTTATTGGTGTAAGAATAGCTTATAAGGAACTTTATACTACAATTTCAAGCTTTTTACTTATAAAGAAAATTGTATCAACACAAATCAAAAATAAATAAATATAATCATTAGAAATTTTCAAGGAATTGATTGTTAAATTTCAAAAAAAAAAAAACAAAAAGACCACAAAGCATACAAATTAGATCAACTTTTCTACCAGAGCCATCCGCAGCATTGAATATAGGTACTATTTTTTATCTTCACACAAAAAACGAGGGGCCAAAAAAAAAAAATTAAATAATAACAATTATCACAGTGATAAAAATCCACCACAGCTGATATAACATTTTTACATTAATCATTTTCTGAAACAAGTATGGGTGTATCCATATAATTTAGACAAATTTAAATAACGAAATCAGAAATAAATTATAATTATAGTTTTAATTTTAATGAATATGACGTATGTCTCTTTGGTCTAGAACTCTAGAACGTGTGTATACGTCGCTCGGAGACTTCGACGTCGTATCGTAGGCGTCGTAAACATGGTGAATGAAGTAATGGACCAGGAAGGACGAACAGGTAGGGCGCTCCTCCGTTCACGAGACCGCGGACCGGTTTGTGCCGAACAGCCGCAGTAACGAGCTTCGCGCTAATATCGCCGGTCGACCTGTACAATAGTCTCTCCGGTTGCGTTTACCAATTAACATTATTATTATTTTTTTTTTATTACATTTTTTATTTCACACCGTTTTTAAAAAAAAAACACATCGCAAAATATACGCGTGTACGAAAATGATGATACTACGTTACTAGTAACGCGTTCGATTCGTGTCCGGCGTCGCTCGCGTACCTATATAGTTTCAATGGAATAATCGTAGTTTTGATAAATAAAAACAAAATGACGTAAGTTTGAAACGAAATAATAATATCCATAACAATAACATAATATACCTATTATATCAAAAATATTATACACCTATATCGTTTTGATCGCATAACAAATAAGTCGGACAACTTATTTACAAATTGAGATAAAACACTATATATACCTATTTGAATACGTTTTGAAAAGAAGGCCGAATTAAGGCTAAATATCGTACATAATATTATTATTTATACATAGGTATATACTTGCGGCATGTACAGACAGTTGCATACCGATTATGGTAGTCCAAGGACACCACGCGTGTGTATATTTTGTGATATAGAACGGCCGAGAGAATTAAAACCGCCAGGTTTTCGAACCTATATAGATACACCGCAATAACAAACAAAATAATAATAATATGTACCTACTAAACATAATAATATATTACATAGGGACATCGTTAACGCGCGCACTATTGCAGTCACACTATTCAGTTCGTACCTATTATTGTTGTTATTTATTTATTTAATTCGTTTTCAATGGTGCAATTTTCGCAGCTATATACAAAATAATAATATATACCGCCTATAATAATATTATAATAGTGTATTATTTTAGTACACCGCGTGTACCTAGATTTATTATTATTATTATTAATACCGCCGTGTGTATATGTCTTCCACGCTGCGCTTGCGAATAACGTAAGTCATTTCTCGATCGGCCGTTTACATAATAACAATTTTTTTCTTCCAACATTCTAGTATATTCACGTGTATACAGCCCGAGGGGCCGCATGCTTTCACGTGACTTAACTTCTATATACACCTTCCGAAAGACTGGTCATCGTTATAAATGTCGTAACATCGTGAATGTTTTATGTATGTATATAATATGTGTGTGATGAATATATATATATTATATGCACCCAGCTGTGCAACTTGCACACGAGAATGACAACGATTCGCTACGATGCGTCCCCCGAAACATGTAACGAAATCATATGTTTGTGTACAATACGACATGGCGCAAATAGTCAATAGATGCGCATTAGCATAGGTTTGTCTACGATCCGTTCGGCATTTCATTTTTTTTTACGATTATTAACGACTGTTTAAACTCGTAGTTTGTCGCGTTAAACATGTTTTACTAGGTATCCGTTTACCGAATATAAAATTTGTATTAATATAGTATATTTTAATATTTATTACTATGTCGTACTATGTGCGCAGGCTAAAATATTTCAAAAAAAAAAAAAATGTGTGTTATTTATTTTATTTTATTTAAGGCATGATAAAATATTAAAACGAATATTTCGTTGGATATTAATATTGTACATTGTCTAAATAATTAATTGACACGAAGACGTTCATGGTTATTATTACCTGCTTTGAACAAATATTGTACAACATAAATATAAATATGTTTTAATAATTTATATACTCAAAAATTAATAATTATGTATAAGTACGAACTTATTAAGTATGCAAATTTGCCCTTATTATTATTGCATCCATAATTATTATGTTGCACATCAGAGAGATTATTTTGTAATAAAATATTTCACTTCTCTTATAGACTTTAT
>NC_042494.1:55083918-55100827 GCF_005508785.2 Acyrthosiphon pisum
ATGCCTAGTTATTGTTTTACTTGGATTTTGAATCAACTGCAGTATATATACACCATAAAACAATAATAATAATCTTTCTGCGCAGTACCTACTATAAAAAAGGAGAGACGTGTTAGTACTCTTACATAGTATATTGGCATACACCGCAAAATATCGAACAAATATCTTGGGCATGCACTTGAAGGCTGTATTATATTATATATTTATATATGTTGAGCAGTTTTAGCGGGATATGATGTTGTGTCAAATCTCTCTCCTTAAACTTTTATAACCAGATCAAATGCTCGTAAACGTGTTAACGAACCACCTGTACCTAAACGTAAGTACGGCAGCCAACAATAAAATAATACAATTTAATTAATATTCTATAGTACAACCATTGCCCATGGATGCTATGCATATTATCATTTATACGTCTCAACAATAATAATATATTGAGCCATATAGGGGAGATGAAGGCTAGAAGTAACAGATTTTATAATTTAAATTTGCAGTATTTATAGCACAGTTGTTTTTTTTATTTATAGTGGCGTTTGTCAAATGTATTATATTCTAAATACAATCAAGAGAACAACTTATAAGAAAAAAAATCAAATACTTAAACATAATATGAGGTCAAAATTCATTTTTTTGATTTAAAAAAAAAAAATTTTTAATTTTTGATAACATTGATAACCATCGGGGTTTATTGTAATACCATCTCGGGGTTAGTTGTTACAGGTAAATTAAATAATAAACGACATCAAAATATAACTTTTAGTTTTCAATGTTAAATTTGTATCAAATTTAAAAATTATTCAATTAAAATAAATTAAATCCGTATAAATAAAATGTAATAAATTTAAATAATTTTTAGTTTATTCTTTTAAACACACGTGACAACAATCCCTTCGTCATTTTCGACAACAAACCACATTCTACTATTTGATTACAAATTAACTGTTTGAGTTATCACTTATCAAATATAATTATTAATTATACTTATCATATTATTATGTACCTATTGTAATGAATTACAGTCGAAAATAAGTAATAAAACACCACAATATGAATATTCGTTAATACACCAGTTGTTGAGTTAACAATTACGACTTTAGCTATATAAATGGACAACATAATATTATGTATCAATTCACTTTTTTCGTCTTGAAATTTTGTCATGCGACTGTATTAAGTTACAAATCTGTTCGCCGAGATAGAAAACGATTATTTTCAATCTTAACGACGATTAACTTACTATATTATATCACTGGACACTGACTTTCGTATATTTTAAAACCAATTCATTAATATAATATTATGTATGGTACACACATATAGCGAACATAAGTGTCTGCTAGTTTCAGAGTTATTAACATCATTGTGACAACTACAATATTATAATATCTATTGCCGGCCCGGTCTCCCACACATATATATTTACATGGGTACCTTTACGCGCTGCAGTGATGACACATTTATTATTGTCGTTTGAGGGTTACGAGATTTCAATCACCCCCGCGGTCACATCTACGGTCGGAATACGTGGTCTGTCAAAACTTATTAGTTCCGTGGCGTCTATTTGGACAATTACCGTTGCAATATTATTACCGAATGAATAATGACCGCCGTAATACGACGAATTAATAACGGCCGGCACACAAACCGGCGCGTTTACATTATTGCGTAGGTATATAACACGCACGGATATACTTCTACCTGCAGCCTGCACCTATCTAGGTTAGGTATCTATATATATAATATATAGGGTTAGGTACCTATATTGCTGACTACCCGCCTTTCGCCTGCCGCGGAAGAGAAATTCGCCACCGCCGCCGCAACAACGTGAAAAACGACCCATCCCGGCGGAGGTGTTTCGTTTTTTTATAATTAAGAAAACAACGACAAAGAAAAATGACGCGTTGGTAGTATAGGCGCGCATGTTATTTATATAGAGTTCATCATTTTTCTTTTTCCGTTAAATGTTTTGTATTTTTTTTCCTTTTCTGGTAAACGCAATTATGTATCGAAATCTTATAACACAGCGCGGCGTGTATATTATCATATAAATAAGCTTTTAAAAAAAATCTGAAACAGAATAGTTAATTCTCCATCACAACCCCCAAATGTAGATAGGTATATTCGGATATTCCACAAAAACGAAAACCCCGCCCAATGGTGGTAATTGAAGTTCAAGTGACAAACTTATAATATTGCCCGATAATCGTAACGCTTGTTACCTATTTGGAAACTGTGTAGATGTGCATTGTGCATGCAATCTGCGAAGCAATTTTATTTTGCTAAAGGCATTTAATATTTATAGAATTTAACTATATGATGCATAATTTATGAGTAGGTACATATACGATAAATATTTTGGTAATCGCCAATCATAATACTATAAAGTAAGTATAATATTTCCATACGATAAACAACTAATAATAAATATGTGTCGTTCATGTAATTATCTTTATATTATGAAATGGTAACATATTATAATTAATATACGAGTATTAGATCAGTCCGGATGGAAGTAGAAAATAATAAACGACCAATAAGATTATCGTCAGGAGTTTTAAAAATAAATCTAGGCCACAATAAAAATATTATTATCACTTTATGATATAAATTTATTTTGTAATTTAATGAAAATTATTATTGTTTGATGTTCATGTAGTTCGGTAATTATTGTGGTGGAACTGTCAACAGTTTTTTACTTATACCACCCAGCTTAGGATGACTACCCCACACCCTGGGTAGTAATACAGCGTGAGATAATCATAATCCTGAAAATTCGTATGAAAGTTAATTAGGTAGGTAGTGATAGTATATGTTAGGCTTTGATCCTAATATACAAACACTTGTTAATACGTATACAAAATATTTTTCATTAAAAATTTTTTTTAAATTATAAAATGTAAGTACAGTTAAAATTATTATACATATTGTATTAGTTAATTCGAAATTGAAATTAAAAATAAATTAACAACATATGTATACTTATGTATGTAAAGATATAATATATAAATACCTACCTAATAATATATTATTTATATTATTATCTTTTGGATTTTGTAGAATTGTTGGGAGGTACGTTAAAAACAAATACAGACAGACATTATTTATTATTAATTTTTTTTTTAAATATATTGATGAAAAATGTTTTTTTTTAAAACTTTTAACCAGACCAAAGTGTCATTATGGATACTGGCTACTTTTATACATTTTAATAAGAAATGCATAAACAAAATAAGAGATGATATTTGAGTTCTTTTTATTTCAAATATTTTGTTGAAATTAGAGTTCATAATGTACATTGTACAAGTAATTTTAAGAAAGTAGGTTTAAAGTATGATTTTTTTGTATAATAAAACATAAAATCATCTTTCCTATGTACATGATATACTTAGATAGGTATAAAATATAATATGTTTTATACAATATACATTACATACTTTTGTTCTTTAAAGTTTTTGTAAATGATATTAAAATAGAAGTAAATATATTTATATATATATATTGAACAACATTCAGAACCTCAGGCTGAAAGTTGTTTCATATGAAACCATTATATGTGTATTTATACCGAGACGGTATGTACAATTAACAATCATTTGTCAAATGTAATATTTGAAAGTAGTATTTTACTATTATGTAGTATTAAAATACTATTATTATTTGTATAATTATTGTTTGTGTAGACGAATATTTCAAAGTTAAATTTCTAAGAAAATGCTTTTCGTAGACCCTAGGTATGTAAAAAAAATTATATTTATGGATATTAAGTACTATACACATATTCAAGTTTGTATGAAATGAATAAATTATGACATATTATAATGGTTATAATCTGCAGGGACGTTATTTGAGGTGTTGTAGGGTATGCTTTTATGCATAGGTACCCAAAATTGATCGAGATTGTATTTTAGCCTGGCAATAATTTTTCTGCGCCAGACGAAAATAATCTTCTTTTAGATTCTGAGTGGAACGATGAATGTATTGATTTTACAATGATGTGTGTTTTTTTTTTATTTTATTATTTTTTTTTTGTGTCTGTCATCACCTTTTAGGACAGTAAAAGTGCTTGAATTTTCTTCAACAGTACCTTTTCTGATAGGAGCGCCTTGAAAAACAAAAGAAAAATTAAGGAAAAACGGGAATTTTTACGCAAAAGCTGTTTTCGAGAAAATCGATTTTGGTTTTTGGTGTAACTTTAAAACGAATGACTGTAGATACATGAAATTTTCACTGGTTGTTTATATTTCCATTTTCTATACATGATACAATTTTCAAAATATTTTGATTTGTTTTGAGCTGTTTACGGACAATTTAAGTTTCCAATTTAATTAGTTTTTATTTCTATGAATGTCAATAAAACATTATTTGTTGAGTAAAAATACTTGAAAATTTAATACAATGCTCCTACTATATTGTTACAACTCACAATGACATTTGAAAAATATTAAAAATCCTTAGTCACAGTTTTTTTTTAATTAGCATTTAAAGTTCAAAAATTGACAAAATATGTAAAAATCACGAAAATTAGCAAATTATGTTGAGTTAATAATTCGTAAAAATTTTTCTTTTCAGAACTAAGATTTTAAAATGTAATACAAGATTCTTTATAGGATAATCTACCTTTATCAAAAAAAAAATGTCTATAAGAAATTTAAATTAAATTTTTATGAGCGTTTGAAATTCATATTTTTACAACATTTGATATTCACTCGATTTCTTACGTAACGATTATCTTATTTTGTTGTAATTAAAAAACGAGTGACTGTAGAACCTCGAAAATTTCACTGAATGTTTATATTAGCATTTTCTATATACGATAAAATTTTGAAAATAATTTGACTCTTTTTGAGCTGTTTACGGACATTGTAAGTTTTCAATTTTTTTAGTTTTTTTTTCTATAAATATCAATAAAGTTTTATCTATTTGGCCAAAAAGTGTAAAAAATTAATACAAGTCTCCTGATACATTGTTACAATAGCAGTTGAAAAATATTAAAAATACATAGGCACAATTATTTTTTATAAGCATTTGAAGGTGAAATTTTTACAACATTTATCAAATTTAAAATTGAATAATTTTGTAGTTAAAAAATTATAAAATGTTCAACTTTTATATCTAAGGATTGAAAATTTAAAACAAGATTCCACGTAAATATTTAACTCTGTTACCAAAATTCTAAGAATACATAAGCAACAAATTTATTTTTATAGTCATTTTAATTTCTCTATTTAGACGAAATTACATATTAAAAAACCTGGAATAACTATTTTAGTTATTTTGTTGTGATTGTAATGATTGTATAATATTATTTGTGGGTACTTGAAACTTCTAAAGTATACTATTATATATCTATGATAGTACCACGGTTTGTTGTTGATGTATAACGCGTTACCTGATTGATATTGTGATATGATTAATTTGGAATTTATTATTAATACCTATTATAGGTCAATTTTTTTTTAATACTATAGATAAGTATACCTATGATAGGTATGTCTAATACCTAGACTGACAAACCGTCTCCGCTCAGAATCGTTTTTCTTATCCAGTGATATTATATCATTGAATTCAAATTTAATACTATCCATTATACAGTGACCCACTTGTAACCTACTGTACAGCAGAGCGACATACACTTACCCACCTTTTTTAGTTTTTTATTACCTAAATTGCAGTATGTTTTATGATTTTTAAAAATAATATAAAAATATTGCTACATAGTACATATATTTAAGCATATTTTGAGAATTTTGACTGCATATTTCGATAATTTTTAGTGCAACAAGTCAAGTCCTGAACTCTAAATTTATTTATATACGAAAACTGTAAAAACTTGGTTTTAATCTATACCTAAAACACCCCCCATTTCATAATCTTGGCTACGCCACTGCCCTCATGCCATCAAAGCCAATTTTATTCCATCCAATATACTCATTGTAAATATTATTACAGATTGTATATATTCAATTAAATGTAAAAAAAAAAGTTATACCAAATCTCCCAATATCCCGTAATAGTATGTGGAAATATGGAACGCTGGATTTTCCTTCTCGGATAACAGTTTTTGGTCATTTGAAAAACTCAATATATTTTTTCCGCACAGCGCAGTGCATTCTTTCCTCGCTGTTTTCCTCTTTAATCATCGGATTTTTGTGATCCCTGCAACTTCCTGCGACTCGGCGAATAACGGGTTGCAAACCACACACGCAAACACGTCTGCACTCTACAGTCGTGGGCCGTAATGATATATTATTTTATTATTTCTCATCGACACGCGCGCGGATTACGTGTTTCGACCTACGCGCTCGAATTCGAACGAAGATAAGGAACCACAATGTCGTTAACTGTTAAGTATACATAATAATATCATATCAGTATCAATACCTATATAATTTATATATATTTATATATCGCATATGCATTATACACATAGCCTATAGGTAAAGTACCTACACGTTACACAGCGAACGTTTAAGACTCTCGCAGCGTCCGAATCGATTGCGGTTGTTGAACTATAAGTTTTCTGCCGCCGTCGTCCCGATGCATAATATAAATATATACCTATATTATATACAATATACATATTATACATATATAGTATTATTTTTATTTTAATCCTTAATTGGATCCGGCGCACAATAATAACTATATATAGTTGGTGCGTATATAGGTATATTATACATTTTATTATATCCTCTGTGTGCACCGCTAAATCGCATTAGTTAATAGTTGCTACGTAGCAAGCACACACACACACACGCATACCACCCTATAAACGTTTTGCATAATATACGAATACGGTATAATATATTATTATAAATGTATGTCGTATAGAGATACTTGTAAACGATTGCAAGCGATTGCAAGCTGTGGCGGCCACGGGATATTGTTATAATAATATTTTTTTTTTTTATGAATATTTTCTTATTTTTAATCAGTCGCCGGGTAGGTACACTATCTCTCATTAAATAGGTGTGTGTTTGTTTGGCGTGTTGTGTTATTACCACAGTAAAAGAGTTCACTGACCGTTTTGGAGTTCCAAATAGACGATAACGTCCTCAAATGTAATAAACACTCCTCCGTCGCCGTCACTGCAGATGTATATATTATTGTATATATATTATAAACTGTACAGAACGCAGCTACATAGGCCCACAGTAAATACGATGTAACCATAGAAGTGCAGACTATGTATACAGGACAAATTGGTGTTTAATAATCACAATATTATAATGACGTCATTTCTTTTGTAAACGTCGTCGTGATTTATGGCTGCTTAAAATCGCTGAGCATGCCACGAAAACTAAATAATCACTGTTGCATGTATTATATACCAATGTAATAATATACAATCTTCTAATTTCTCACGTAATACGCGATTCCAAACGAGTTGACGTTCGCTACTGCTGCTGACACGGACAGAGCAGCTATAACCTACCGATGTGACGAGTATAATACAATAATGATAAACAATAATGCATATATAGTATCTAATAAATTATTATATTTTATGTGTGTGTACCTATGTAGTATATTATATTATACAGAACCCGGAACTCGATTCGTTACCGTTAAGTCACCGCCGCCGTTATCGGTTCATTGGGCGGGTGTTGGTTTCCTGCCGTCTGTCATCGTGAATAATATACACACGCTACGGCATTGCCGCACGTTCGACTTTAACGAACGCGCCTTTTAGACAACAAATCGCTTTTATCGACTCTCTAAAATTATGTGTTGTAAACAATATAACTCATATGTTATTGTGTGTGCCGATGATATCGCGGCTCGTAAATAATAAATAATAATATAGGTAGGCACTCTAAACCTATATGTATATTGTATATAATATATACGTATATATACTATATATACGTATAAACGGGCATTACGCAGCTTTCATTGCGCTGCTCCTGATTAGTAATTATTATTAATTACTGGCAATAATATAAATACTTTTGTAGATAAAAAATATCTTATAGAATATTGTGTACATCTAAATTGTATAATAATATAGAGTTGTCCCTCAGTCGAAATGCCTACAACAAAATGGATATGTTTTCGTGTACATGTATGGCTGTGTATATCGTAGAAATTCGCTTTCGCCTCAGCGGAATTCGACGAGTCTATAAAATAATGTAATACCATCAATACCTGTAAACACTATACAGTGTTTATAAACATAATATAATATATGTGTATGTATATGGACGCGTCGAGTTAAGTCCTCCGTGCAGCACACATGCGTGGTGTCGATATTACACTTTGATCAAGTTAGGTATATACGTAACCAGAAACATGATCACTGCCGACTACAGGTCCAGAGTATCGTATGGCATATTATGTGATATGCACCAGCTGCGCTTATAATCTATGAATGATGGTATAGACTAGTTACCAAAAAGTCTGAGGTGAAAAAGACCAAAAATAAAAAGGCCGGTACATGCGTAATTAGGTAAAAGGAAAAATAAGATGTGATGCACAATTCATTTTCAAATTAATATTAATATTGGGTACATTTAATTAAATGATTTACCTGACAAAATTAACAAATAGGTACAAATAATATCGGTAATATCACACTTTAGACTTTGATTGAAATTATTATTGTTCGTGTATATTGCTTATACATCAATTATTAATTCAATTTTTTTTATATACTTAATACTCCACGTGCATTGCGCTTGCCGAACATGGTTAATATTATTGAATTTTTTTTTCAATAAATCATTTTAAATATTATTATTTAATATTATATTATTTATTATATATACCGCAATTCCTGTGATGGTCATTATAATATTGTAATATATAACATCTTTGATGTATTAATTTGATAAGAAGCACACTCTGAGAATGGTGCTAGTCATTACTGATCATTCATTGTTAAATTCTTTCCCTCCAATTTGAATTGTAAAAACATGTTTTTTTGAATCTCATTTATATTTAAAATAAAGTTCTGATTTACTTAAATGTATATTTCTTATATTTAATATATATCAATGTATTGACAAGGCGTCATACATCACAATTATTATATATTGTAACGCATTAGCTTAGAAAAATACAATTTTGCAGCTGCAGCACACATTTTGTATGTATCAATAGTTTGGCAGTTTCGACAAAAACGACCGTCGTCATGTCGACCGATCGCTGTATAAAGCTTGTACAACATGGCATCGCATAATATTATTATTAATTTTATCCTCGATTTTATTTTATTGTTTTACGGTTTCTGCTGGGTTGAGTAAGGTCGGATAGTCGGCGGCGGCTGATTACAATTTTCGTATTTTCGCTCCCATCACGACTTCCCGCCGCCGCCGCCGCCGCCGTCAAGCTCTCGCGGGACAAAACCATCGCGTGGTTTGCGGTTCGCGTTACATATTCCTACGCGAAGTCGGCAAAACTATAATATAAACAAAATTCATAATATTATATATTACCGTATAATAAATGAATAAATATCGCGCAACTCACGGCGGCTATGAAGGACCTTCGGGTCCGGATGCGACGACGACGACGACCTTGCCGTTTCCGAGGCGAGAGAACTTTGTGTGTGTGTGTGTGTGCAACTTGTACACTGCACATTACCTACGCACACTACACCCGCGTACATGTCAAGTCGGCATGTGCAATGACATCATCCGTGCGGTCTACCCACAGCTGTACGACCGGTTGTAGGCGGTTATGTGGCCCACGGAGCACACCTACTTTCACTCGTTATTGTCGTCAGCCAACAAGCAGCATATTATATATATATATACATAATAATATTATAATTTATAATGTACATATATATAATATGTTATTATTGTGAACACGGTCCGTGATAAAAAGATTTTGTAATTTCCCGTTATGCATTCATCCCGCGCGTACAATGCCTCATCTCGGCGCATGTAATATAATATAATAATATATATTATATACATACATATTACACATCATACATGGGTATTAATACAATGTGTATTGACACACTGTATGGTATAAACTTATACCTATATGTGCGTAGTGCGTACACGTATATCTGCGCAGTGTTTGTGCGCTTTTTGGGAAAAGTCTCGAGGAAACAACCTACATGGTACGTACCTGTAATAGTATTATAATATTGTGTTTATTATTATGTATATGTATGGTACAATTTACCGGTTGATGGTTACATATTATATGGTATTATGTGAATATATATTATACTGTCGTCTCGCGCATTGTACTCTTTTTATTGTCGGTTTTACTTTCGTCTGGAATTCAGAGCATCCGTCAAAAACATTTTTGAACTGCAAAGTGCACATACACCATATATGTATATATTATGCACTATGTAATATACTAGGTACATGTTTTTGTATCTGGTTGGATTTTCTTTTTTCAAATAACATCATTACAACACGGCTATCTATCTAATACCGACAAAACAGCTGAGTAGATTTGTTTCAAAATTAGTTTTAAAATCGAAACACTGAAAATTGTGCTCATATATTGTTCTTGTCATTAATTTCATTATTCATCAATCATCATTTCATTATAATATAAGTAGGCAGTTAATTGGGTATACGCAGACGATCTGCACATAAGAACCGCACAACACATTATTTTATAATATTATGGTCTGCACACACATTGTGTTGATCTACACGTCGTGAGCGACGACTCTGGTCCAGATTAATTTCGTGTAGTCGTCGTCGTATAATAATCGCGTTTCGCGCACCCTCTGATATCGGTGGTCGTCCGACCGTGTTGGCGGAGAGCACACGTCCCGTGACCATGAAACGCCGCGCGTTTAACACGCTCGTGATAAAAAATATATTCTTCTTCTTCCGACGTAATTTTCTTTTTGTGTTCGTAAAAAAACGTGCGGCAAGTGGCGGCGGCGGCAGTGACATTAATTGGCCGTGTCGCGTGTCACGGAAACAATATATTCTGCTTCTGCTGCTGCAGCTGCCGGCTGTGATCACCACCGAACGGCATTCGATCGAGTAAATTAATATAATATTATATTATGATTATGCGACGTATCTCTATATAGTATATATAGTAGTTGCTCAGTCGTCGCGAGATGAACCGCGGCTACCGCGCGTAACAATAATATTAATAATTACTATCGACTAATTACTAAAATGTAAAAGAAAAGTGCAGCCGCTGCAGCAGTTTCCTTCCGGAAGAATACCTATAGGCATAATGTTGTATTATTTATACGAAAACCATTGCGTACGAATAATAATAACAGTCATTTTTTGTTCTCGCTCCTCCTTCGTTTCGACCCGCGGCCACTACATCCGTCATCGCGACACAAGTAACGCTTTCTTGTTCGAACCTATTGTCTACCCCGTGTACCTACTGGCTCCGTATATACTATATACTCTGTAACCGGTGACGACCGTAGTGAAAGTATAATATGGTTGTATAAATAGTATAATAAATAGTATAATAGTACACAATAAACAACACAAGTGTATGATTTGTTATCCTTGATAACACGCGCTGTTCTTTATTCTAACCGTGTTTTCCTGTATTTATTATTATTATTTTTCGACGTACGGTACAGTAGTTTTCTCCAGACGAATAATCCTTTTTAGAAGCTCGTTTTAAAACCCACCACTGCAATCTGTCTCTGTCTATGTCTATGTCTCTGCAGTCTGTATGTCTATTCTCTCTCTATGATTAGCCATCCGTGTTGCACGTTTAAACACGACCGTCAAGCACCGCTGATGGGTTTTTAACCCTATAAACTAAGCTATAAGTACTTTGCTGCGGGCCGTACTGTCAAGGATTTAGATCATTTGTTGGTGTAATGATTATCTTGGTGTTACTTCGATTTGCTATACCTAATAATATATCCATTAATATTTTCAATCCAACCGGACGATACCTATAGCTGTTCAGTCTTCAGTGCGTTCACTGCTCAGTGCATCTGTGTATCGGGAAATATCAAATTTTTGCACGATTAAAATTTTTCGACTTCTCATCGGTTGTCGTAAATATTCGATAATAACGGATATCGAATAAGGCGTTAATATAATATATAGGTAGGTAGGTACTATGGAAATGTGTGTACAGATAACCACTACTTCGTTTAATGTTGGCGATGGTCTAACTAGGGTCCGGTTATGTTAGTCGAACGGATGAGTTTACAGACGATGGTCGATGGTATTATTATTATTCAGATGTAATGGGAGGCGTTGACGTGTACGTGTTTGGATTTCTTGTAATATTGTTGTTGGGCACGTGTTTGTTCCCAATGTAAAATTTTGTACCGGTTCTTATAACCTAACCACACTGATACTTAGTTGGGATACAAAGATTTATGAACCAATATAGCGCGAGCGGGTATTTCAATATATCAAATAACTCTGTTACAGCGATCATAGGTCACACTCACACACGTGTAAAAACATGTTCAATCATCTAGTCAAGGAAAAAAATGTATGGAAATTATGTATTACTATATTATTATGGGTTATCTACCTACGTAAAATTCAACGATTTTTTTCGTTCTAATAATTATTACGAAAGATCATTAATCAAAACGTTTAATGTTTGCTGATAATGAAATCACGAAAAAGAAAGGTATTAAAATATATTTTTAATGAAATTCGATTATTTTTATGTTGTAAATAATTATAATATCAAATTATTGTCTTTTGAATATTATATTATATTATATTATATTATATTATTACCTGATTACTTTTACAAATTGTATATTGTATTTTCCTAGATATTATTTTGTTCGTGGGTATCATATTGCATAATTTTTTTCAGTAATTTGAAAATAAAATATCATACCGACCTACCTTATATTATTTTATTGAGATTTTGTATGTAACAAAAAAAATGTTAGTTAATGTTCTTTATGGGTCCCAGTGGGTCCCACACTCTCTGCACATGGTGAACATAATCGTGTTCAGTGGGGCCATTATTATGCTGAAATAAATAAAATCGTAGGTACTCTTTAATGCTAAAAACAAGAAACAAAATTTTACTGTATTAACAGAATAATTTTATTACATCACAATTTAATGAAAAGTTATTAAACAATTTATGTTGAATGAATAAGTAATTTACAATTTTGATAATAGTTATGCCGAAAAAATGAAATACAGTACAACAAATGTTGCAAAAAACAATAATTAAATAAAATAGACATCAGACAAGATAAGGCGATGGGTGGGGAGTACGTGATGGTGAGTGGGTGATGATACAGATGATAGCCACTGCAGGTCACCTCTATACCCTTCTCACGGTCGGTCCTACGGGGTTAGGTTAGGTTAGCATCGTATAGTCCGGATTAAGGTCTGTCGAAGTTATGCTTCTGAAAAACACAGTAGGTGTCTACAATATTATAAAATCCTATAGATAATTTTTAAGTGTTGTCATTAATAATTGTATACAGTGATCGATGTACTTACACAAATAATAAATACTAATTTCTACTAATTATTCTCTTATATCCAATTAGCTATACCCAATAGTAACTATTTATAAACAAAAATGTCCACCTTAAATCTCAAAATCCTCGTTTGAGCCCCTCCCCGGGTTGGACCTAGGAGGGTGAAACTCGTTCTTACTTATTAGCCTATTTTTCACATTTACCTTTTGTAAAACATAACATTTTTAAGTATAGTGAAACATGTATGGAAAAAAAAATATAGTAACTGTAGTCTGCAACTATCAATGATTTTAACATATTACTTATGTGATTCACTTTGAACATTGGTAACTCATCATAATAACTAATGAGTTCAAAAATAATTTTTGATACTTTAAATGTAGCAGAATGCAATTTTTTTATGCATTTAAAATAATACATTTTTCATAATCCACTGTCTAATTGGAAAAAATAATCTATATTGACTTGCGTGTTTAATTTCAACGTATGTTGTGTTATTTTTAAATAAAATGTATTACCAATCCGAGTAGCGGATACACTGATGACATTATAATACGTGACCATAAAATAATGTCGTGATCACAATGATTTCGGTGCAATAGTACCTACGGCCTAATAATATAGCCACTCCTGCAGTGTTAAAATATTATTCAACAGTTTTGATTCCTTCTCCGCCGATCGTCCTCCCCCGTCACCTATACCCTCCCCACACCGGTACATCGTAGACACCGTTTTAGGCATTGTTCATAAACTACGTAGAGATAGGTACTATACGTACTACACTATACTAACTATATACTAACTGCGTGACATTTACATAACGGAATCTCCGCGTCAACAGGTGCGACCAACCGGACTGGTATAGAGGAGAAAAGAGATGGATATTTGAGTTGTCGTTATGGTATATAATATTATTTATAATTATAATACAGGGTGATTCACCAATCATACTCGCTCAAATTTTTATCATTTAATAATGAATTTATTAAATTCTGATTTTTAGAATTATTATATAGGTTATAATATATATATAGGTACTTAGAGACCATAATATTATATTCGTATTTTTAGATTCTTGATATTTTTATATTATTTAAGGACTAAGGAGTGTCCTGTGACGGTAAAAACTCTTGTTTTTCAAATGAGAACTATCCTTTTTTACTGTAAATTAGGTACCTATCGGTTGTTGTCATCTGAGCGTGCGTCTCAAGAACCGTAACTACGGAACAATTCATGACAGATTATTGTGACAATAATCAATATTTGCGACGACCTGAAAAATCCTGGCCGGAGTGTTATTTGAAATGTTTTCTTTAGGAAAAAATATAATATGTACACGCGCTGCAGTGATTTAATTTGGTTTAATCTTCTGGGGATGCCCGAAGGGGATAGGTATATTATATACATACACAACAACGACGGATAAGTGTTCATAAAATATAATATAATAATTTTACACTGCAGAAGATTCTAATATATAGTTTTTCGCGGAGCTTAAGGTTTTAATAATAGTAACAACAATAATAATATTATGGCAGCAATTACTGCTATACCTACCTATGAACTTTTAATATATCAACAAGAGTAAAAAAAAAAATCAAAAATGTTAAAGTTGTTCCATTTTTTTATAAGGCAAAGGTCACCTACGGGCTACGATTGAAAACACTGAAGCTGGTGCTGGTCATGCAAAATCCATTATTTTAATCTCTTTTGTTATAAGTTATAACTCACCGAAATCATATACTCGTATTATAGTTGACCGTATGTACGTATATTGTAATTTGTAGCCACTCAAAATATTAGGATTTAATTTTTGAACTAATATTTACAATGAAAACCCTACTATGTTATTATATTATATTATTGTGCATCCTGTATATAGCGACATTATATTTTATATGGGTATTGGTTATCTTAATAATGGTTTTCGATCTTATATATGATTTAATAATTTTGTACGATTATGTTTTAATTGTAACAGAACATAACTTCTGTTTAATTAAATATTTGGTAATTAATTTTATGTTTTGAATTTGTGGTAAGTAGTATTTTTGTATTATTTGATAAAACTTAACGTCTCTTAACTGTAAGTACTATAATAAAATTGCTCCTGATGAGATTTACCGTTTTTAATTATATTACGAAAAACGAGCATATAATTATTCAGTTCACGTCACTATTTAATATATTAATATATAATATCTGTGACACTCACTATGTATACGACTATACAATTAGCTATTGTTTTAAAGTTATATTAATTCTTTCTTGACGAGAAGAACGTTTGGGAATGTCTTTAATTATAAGTTATAACTGTTATTTTACAATTTGTTTTCGTATTCTTTACTCTATGGTATAATATGACAAATCGATTGTTCGCTTGTGTTGAGATATATCTTCAATTTATCAATCTTACACTTATATACCTAGTTTCAATTTTAATTTCTTATATTTATACTTTATAGAAAATATATATATCATGTGTTGAATATTTTGCATGTAATGTTGGTTTGTATGAATTAAATGCATAAGCAGACGCCTGACATTCACATTCTAAGGGGCTTAACCTAGGCAATTTAAATAAAAAATGTTTGTTTATCCAGTGGTGCATTTTTCAAGGGGGTCACCACTCGCACATTACATTATTAAAATATATTTAATTTGTAATACTATAACAAATTAAGAACAATATATAATATGATACCTATGCATACACAATATTGGCTGAAATCAGCTTGGTGAGGCTTGGACCCTCAAAAATCTTTCAAGCCTCTCCTTAAAACGAACAAAATAATAGTGAAATGGATGAATAATAGTAGAATATTTAAAAAAAAAAAAAAATTGCTCACTTTCAATGAATTACATTACGTAAATAGCAACCACCTGCCATAAATTATAAAAAAATCCAAGAGTCCTTTTTTGTCATATTTATGTATTTTATGTTGTTAGCCCCTTCCCCCCACTCACCCTAACTGTATCAGATTTCAAACTGTATGATACACAATATTGATGGGTTTAATATATTTACCTTTCGTCGTTATAGGTACCAAAACTTATTGTTCTTATTTCTTGGTTTTTAAAGGTCCAACACGTCATCTTGAACAGCCCGTCATTTTCAACTTAACAAAATGGTGAAACGTATCAGTAAACATCACTACGTGGCCACACCTGGCAGTAGCAAACACCACCACAGATCAACGGAAACACTACCGTATGTGCACAGAGGATATTCCACCGATGGTAAGATCGTAGAACAAATTGTTATGAACTATTATAAAATTGTAATTTAAATTTAAAAAAAAATACATACAGTCTTATTGAGATTATTATGTTATTCAATATTTATACCTTAATCTACCTAATAAAATGAGATCATACATTAGAATATTAGATCCTAATGATCTTATAATACATTAAGGGGATTCGATACCGTGATTTTCTGTTTTTGTCTAACACACGCGTGCATAGTATATTAGATATGTTTTTTGCCAAACATATCAATTGATCTAATGAAGCGATAAGAAT
>NC_042494.1:55100958-55104279 GCF_005508785.2 Acyrthosiphon pisum
GGAATTTGGGGGAAATATCAAAAATGTGGGGAAGTCAATTTCAAGTAGACTTGACGACAAATTTAAATCTGTTTTTCAGAATTCTTATCACTTCATTAGATCAATTGGTATGTTCGGCAAAAAACACATCTAAAATACTATATCACGCATATGTTGGACAAAAACAGAAAATCACGGTATCAAATCCCCTTAATACTCATTTTAACTATCTTAAACGTAACAATTCTAAAATTAAATGTTCCATTTTATAAAATAATAACATCCTATGTTTTCAGGACATGTTATTATTTGTGCACTAAAATTACATTTCTATAAATCCTAAAGTAGAAAATAATGGTTTCATAGATAATAATTATAGTCGAGATTTTTTTTAATGTGAGTGAATGAATGGAAAATGAAGATGGTCTATTAACACAGTTCATAAGAAAAATGTTTTTATTGCATATTTGAGAATAATTCAGGGTTATGGAATATTTAGTTTCTTTAGCTTATCTTGGAATATTTTGTACATAATTGTAAGAAATAAGAAAAAAATACTAATACAGTAGAAGCCGCTTATTAGAAACACGGATTATTGATACAATCGCGTTATTGAAACAAAATGTACCAGGACGGATCGCCCGTATATTAGGACATTTAAACCGCTTATTAGAAACAATCGATTAATTGACACATTTCACTTTGGTCCCAAAGTGTTTCTAATAAGCGGCTTCTACTGTACATATACAATTTTTTTTATTGTTTACTAATTTTCATTTTTTGAATTGTGTTTTTGTTTTAAAATTGTTTTAAGTTTTTCACATTAGTTATTACTTATTGTGAATATAATAATTGTAGAGCACTAGGTATTTATAGTGTTCTAATAATTTTAATGCGCACACAATGATAATAGGCACCTTGTATCTACCTACTATAATTTTGTTAAAAACAAAAAAAAAATAAATTGCATAGGTATTCAAGTATATTTTGATATTAATTGATTATTTTTGCTTAAAAAAATATTTTAATTATTTGTTTTAAGAGAATATAAAAGGAGAATTTTTGTTGATTTTTTAGAGTATAATTTAACATTATATTTCAAGCATAAAAATCCCACTTTATACTTTTAATATTCAACAGAATGTTAAAATCTACCCTGGTTTACGCAATGTACCTTGTATCTATATCAAGCAATTTTGAGAAAAAATGGACACACGACTTTTGGCTTCTTTACCATCAAACCAATTTTATATACGTACCAAGTACCTACAGTTAATGCTTCAATTCGAAAGATTAAAGAATTGGGACTTGAAAAAATAAATTTTTCTATCAAAATGATTGAACTCGACTTGATTTGGTAAAGAGGGTAACTGTGTGAGATCCCCCACTCTCCCAGTCTACAATTTTCAAAAAAATAATTAAAGTATACATATAATTTACACTATACCTACGGGCTAGGACTTACGAGAATCGGAGTAGGGATCTACTTATGAGTTATCAGTTATGAGCGTTTAAAATTAATATTTTTGGAGTCGTTTATTCACTATAAAAATAATTATTGTAATCAATTAAGTGTATATTGAGTTAGGTTCACATATATTTATATTTTTTAAGAATAAAATAGTATTAGAACTCTATATAAGATCTAACCTCTGTCTCTCTACCACCCCGCTGCGCGATCCAACAATTCGAACAGCTGTGTATAATATACCTTATAAACCTAAAGATATACATACGTAGGTGAAGACAGCCAAAGAACTTTGTCCGAGTACACGATCGCCACGGACAGACCATCGTCTCGTGGTCAACGGACGCCACCCAGGTCGAAGCGGTCCCGAAGCCTGGAGAGGCCGTCTAGCAGCTCCCGAGCCAGGTCGGCGGCCAGCCACCATGATTCGGACGTTTACGTGACCAGTGCCGCGTATAGGCCGCCGTCCGAAATGAGGTGAGGAGAAATAGATCTGGAATTTGAGACAATTATTAGGTGGACTTAGGTCATCGAATTTGATTTTCGGTTGGGCTTTAGTTTTGTACAGTTTTGACTACTTTTTAGACATATAGTAATAAAACCTGTGCGTTTGACCTATTTAGACATGTAATATACTAGGTGTATAGGTACTACCTATAGGTGACATTTGGAGGGGCTTGGGTAATGTAAACCTACATATATTGAAATAGGTTAGTGTAGCCGTGTGCCGTGTATGTACCAACTAGATAAATTTAAAACAAATTATTTTCCGCTTAACTACAGATGGATACACACAATTCGTTTATTTGTATAGGTCCAGTACACAGGAAATTACAGCGACCACGCGCAAGTGACTGCCGTGTGATTCATAGAGAAGATAGGTGGCACGTAAATGATTAAACATTTTTGTCAAACGAATATAATATTTAATATCGTGCTTCTTTTTAGAGCCGGACAGTAGAAATCTTTTAGACGGGACTTGACATTTACTGATTGCACAAAGAAGGGGTGAAGGGGATAATGTGCCATCTCTATAGTGCACCCATTACGGGTGTTATAGTCCCTAAGTCCGCCTATAATATTTTATAATATACGGCGATCGATCTGACGTCAACTCAGATGGGTAAGAAGCGCAATGTTTTAATGACGACAATAATCACGTTCGTTTTATTTTTCAGTCGAGGATCTCATTACACCAGCAGGAGCAACCGGAGCAGGGGTCCGGCTCCCAGCCACTACTCGTACCGGAGCAACGGTCTTGCCCCCTCAGAAGTGTCGACGGTCAAGTCCAAAATCACGCGTAAACCAGGCGTCACCATTGAGACCATGTCGGCGCCAAATCCGTTTTGCCCGAACACCAAGGGTATGTGCTGCCTGATGCTGCTGCTCAACCTGGGACTCATATTGGTCACGTTGGGTTTCGTCATCGTCATACAATTTTTTGAACCTCTGTTCGTGTGGTGAGTATACTATATAGTTATTAACTAATTACCTGTTTACCGGTTACCTCAAGTTCGTATAAATATAGGCGTAAAACAGTACAGTGGTTGGAAGTTAATCTAATACATAGTTAAAAATAAAAAGTTCATCACAAATCTCGCAAACTTTTTTTTAATTGGAAAATATTAATTAATATATCATGCACTGATTATTCGTTAGGGGAAAAATCCCACGCATAAGTGTCTAATCTGCGAGGGTCATAATTTCTATATTTTTCGACACAAGTTGTGCGATGACACTGGCGTAATTTCAGTATTTTGTCACGACGTTGGCGTGTAAACAATTTTTAAAGTTAGATTCAGAATGAAACTCAATTATATTATTATCTACAGTGGCGAACCCAGGGGGGTGGACCCCGGGTCCTGACCCCCCCC
>NC_042494.1:55104507-55105996 GCF_005508785.2 Acyrthosiphon pisum
CCCCCCCCCCCCCCTTGGCTTATGTCATAGTTTTATTTTTATTTTTAAAAGTTTCCGTAAAATGTTCATTGAAATTTATTGATTAGTTTGATTATTACTTATTAGATTAGATTTGGACATTAGGTATTTTGTTGATAACACGTCGAATCCGATAATAATTAATTGACATACATTGTAAATATAAATTTAAAAAAGGTGGGCAAGTGGTCAAGTGGATGTCGCTATGCTGTACAGTAGGTTACAAGTGGGCCACTGTATAATGGATGGTATTAAATTTGAATTCAATGATTTAATATCATTGTATAAGAAAAACGATTCTGAGCGGAGACGGTATGTCGGTCTAGGTATAAGACATATTATATACTTATATCTATGGTATTAAAAAAAAATTGACCTATAATATACACAGGAATATCACAATATCCATTAGGTAGGTACTTATAACGCGTTATACATCAACAACAAACCGTGATACTATTATAGATATATAATAGTATACTTTAGAAGTTTCAAGTACTCACGAGTAATATTATACAATCACAACAAAATAACTAAAATAGTTATTTTAGGTTTTTTAACATGTAATTTCATCCAAATTCGAACTTAAATGGACTATAAAAATAAACTGTGCTTATGTATTTTTTGGTTTCAGAATTAACTACTTACCTAAGTGGAATCTTGTTTTAAATTTTCAATTCTTAGGTATAAAAGTTGAACATTTTATGAATTTTTAACTACAAAATAATTTTTCAATTTGATAAATTTTGTCAAAATTCGATCATTATAAATGCTTATAAAAAAAAATTGTGCATATGTATTTTGAATATATTTCAATTGATATTGTAACAATATATCAGAAACCTTGCATTAAATTTTAACGTTTTTTACCCAACAAATACAATTTTATTGATATTTATATAAAATAAAACTAAAAAATTGAAAACTGACAATGTCCGTAAACAGCTCAAAAAGAGTCAAATTATATTCAAAATTTTATCGTGTATAGAAAATGCTAATATAAACATTCAGTGGAATTTTCAAGTATGTACAGTCATTCGTTTTTTAATTACAACAAAATAAGAAAATCGTAACATGATAAATCCAGTGAATATCAAGTATTGTAAAAATAGGAATTTCAAATGCTCATAAAAATTTAATTTGACTTGTAGACATTTTTTTTTTAAAAAAAGATAGACAAACTTATGAGTTATGAGGAATCTTGTATTACATTTTCAAATCTTAGATTTAAAAAGAAAATTTTTCATGAATTTCTAACTCAAAATAATTTGCAAATTTTCGTCATTTTTACGTATTTTGTCAATATTTGAACTTTAGATGCTTATAAAAAAAAATTGTGACTATAGACTTTTAATTTTTTTCATCTGCGATTGAACATATACTAGGAGCCTTCTATTAATTTTCAAGCTTTTTTAACCAACAAATAAAATTTTATTGATATTTATAGAAAAAAAACTAATAAAAATGGAAA
>NC_042494.1:55106046-55121775 GCF_005508785.2 Acyrthosiphon pisum
CTTTCCTATTAGAAAAGAAACTGTTGAAGAAAATCCAAGCACTTTTACTGTTTTAAAAGGTGATGACAGACAAAAAAAAATTTAAAAATTTAAAAAAAACACATCATTGTAAAATTAATACATTTATCTTTCCACTCAGAATCTAAAATGTAAATAATATAATTGTGTGTTTTTTTTTATTGGTCTTAAACACGGCAAATTGTGTTTATTAAGAAATGAAATGTATGTATATACTCAGGAAAAGGACAGAAAAACAGTAGTTAAATAAATTTTTTTGGACCCCCCCCCCCTTGAATAAATCCTGGTTGCGCCACTGATTATCTATATTCTATAGGCAGTATAAAACGGAAATATTACATAATACATACATTGTATAATGTAAATGCTTGTAAAAAGTAGAGGAGGAATTAGTGTTATCAAAATGAACTGCCGATGCAACCACTGTTATCGCCCCGCGAAATAGAAATAAAATAATAAAATATAGGTACCAGTCGTATCCATATTGTGTATTTCTGGTGAAATGCTGTACGTTTGGTTTTGTTCTGTCCTCACAGGGTGTTGGGCATAATATTCCTTATTTTTGGCTTTTTGACACTCATGGGCAGTCTGATCTACTGTGTGACGGTGTGCAGAGACGCCAAGACGCCCAAGGAGGTGGCCATGCAAAATCACTACTGGACGCATCATTGGCAAAAGAGCTTCGGTGCCACACCAGAAATACATTACAAGACGGAGAAGTATCCACCACAGGCTGTGCACCACTCGGACCACGACGAGTACAGCGATCGATTTTCAATTGGCAAGCAGTCGGACAGGCACATGCACGGGCACAGATACTAATCGCATTATCAATCATAATTAATGTATATAAATGTTGTAATGTTTTTTTTTGTAAACTGTAAATATTTCAATGCGGTTAATTTTGGTCAACCTAATTTAACAGTAGTGGTCATCATAATCTGACATCTATGTTTATAACATCAAAATAATGTATAATATAAATATAGGGAGTATTTTAATAATTATTAATAATCATACAAACATAATAATAATTTATTTCAATTGTTGTAATAAAGAAACTGTTTATTACCTCAGTTTATGTAAAAAAAACTACTATTTCTGTTCACAAGTTGTACGGTTGATAATAGTATCAAAACAGTTATATTTGAAATTATTCATGTATGTATGTCATTTTTTTATCAAACTAAAAATATAATAAATAACACCAAACATCCTTAACATGTATTATGCATTGATTTGTTATAAATTCTAGAAAAACTGAAATTATTTTTTAATTTTCAGCATTTCTGGAAAATAATTTAATATTAGTTATATACCATTCATACAAATTTGTAAATATTTTATTAAAGTATAAATAAACGTATATAAAAAAAATGTATTGTTCATTATTATTCTAGAATAATACAATGTTAATTATAAATGTACATCAATCACACCTAAAAAATAATTAAATACTACAAAGTACAAGTAATGTCTGTTGAAGATTTTAAAACTATTTAAAATAAAATAAAATAATTTTAAATCTGTATTTTCGACACCATTTCAGAAGTGAGAAAATACATTTTTAAAGAAACACATAAAAAAAATACATAATATAATTTATAATAAGTAAAAAAAAACTTGTACATTTTTCTGAAAATTTTCAAGTGCTCTTTAAAATTTCTTAACAATAGTTTAAACTGGACATAAGTTAGGTTAACATAAATTAGGTACTTAAATTAATCTTCTATAAAGAGACATAAATTTAGTAAGTTCTTCAAGAAAATAACAGAAAAGAATAAATTTATGATACAACGAGAATTCATAATTAAACATGCATAATAGAAGTACATAAATGGTTTTATTCAGAATTTGAATCAAAAGGGGATCTTGCTTTAACCTTCTTTGCAGGAGGTTTTCTTGTCGAAGCCTTCTTTTTAGTTCCTATTAAAAACAAATGTTTATTAATTATATAACTATTAAACAAAATTACAAAAAAACAGATAAATAATCATAATAAATAAAAAAAATGCTTGGTAACTGTAATAAATAATATACATAAAAATATCATTACTTGAACAAGTATTTAATATTAGATTGTTCAAAAATGACCAATCGAGGGAATTCGATTAACAAATGCAAAGACTTTAACAAATATTTTAATGATTTACGTGTTATTGATGCTTTGACTAATGTATTAACAAATCTTTATAGATTGGTAATCAGACCAACAGATCTCCCATTGGATTACATTCGCACTCATATGACAGAAAATGTCAAAAAATATAACGAAAAACAAGAACTGAAAATACTAAATGCCAACTATATCAGGAAATGGAAGAAGAGATTATGCAACTCGCAAAAACATAGAAAACTATGTGGATGAGTTGAGCAAATCCAAGTTAGAAGAAACTGATGACTATAATGTAGGAACAGAAGAATGGAATAACCAACATGAGTTTGTTTTTAGTAACATAATAGAATATAAGAGAACAAATCATAAATCTAGAAAAATACTTGCATAATAATTAATAAAACAAAGTAAATATTTCGTCAGTTGTCGTTTTTAAAGATTAATATTAATATTTTTAATATGAAATATATTAAACAAATAGCTAATTTAATTTTACATAGAAATTAGTTTTATAGAAAATGATTCAATGATAAACGGGTTTATAAATGAGATCGACAGAAACCTATTACTAAACATGGGTTACTGTCTAATAACAAAATTTGATAATATATAAAAAAAACCACAAGTTCCTAAAGCATAATCTGATATACCTACCAGTTTGATTTTTGTAAAGAAGAAATTATAGTAATAATCATTTAAATGTAATACCTGATTTTGGAACAAAATCGTCATCTGATGAATTAGACATTTTAAAACTATCATCGTCGTCATCAGACACAGCCTTCTTCTTTGTATTTTCTCCAAATAGATCGTCAAAAGATTTTTGAGGTTTACCTAAATAAAATAAGAACATAAGACAATTCAATAATTTGTAAAAATTAGTATATGAACAACTTACTACTAGTAGATGGAGATTTGAACACATCATCTGAATCCGAGGAGCTGTATTTACGTTTTGGTTTAGAAGCAGCTGCTCTTGGTTTTCTAGTAGGTTTAGCTATAGGTGAATCATCCTCATCACTAATAGTGACCACAGTATTTTTTTTAGCTGGTGCTGGTGCTTTTTTAGCCGGTGCTCTTTTTGCAGGAGGTTTTTTTGCTACAGGTCCATCATCTGTTGTTACCTTGGTGCTAGCTGTACCATTGTTCTTTTTGGCAGGTGCTCTTTTAGCAGCCTTCTTAGGAGATTCTTTCTTCTTTTTCGGTACAAACTCATCATCTGATGTAGCCCTATAAATAAATATAATAACAATTAGTTCTTATAAAAAAGGTAAAAATCATCAGTTGGAAATAAAGGCATATTTTTTTTAAACGTAGTATTAAAAATTGAAAAAAAAAGAGGAAAATTAGGTAATCGCTCTGATGTACAGCATTTGTCAAGTGTATTTCGTTATTCAGTATGTGTTAGATTTGAGTTCAATGATAAATTATTGCATATAAATAAAATGAATCTGAACAAGGAACGTCTGCAGCATATATTACCAAGATCAAGTATATTTTATGATATTACTATTTAAGTAATTTATTTCACTACTAGTATCTAGGTAAGTTGATTAAATTTTTACCAGAAACATAACATTTATTAATATTTAAATAACATAATAGGATATATTTATATAGTTTTTATTAACTCTCGGGTCAATACAACCTTATTGTAAAACGGTGTGATTAGATTTATGGTATAAAAGGGAAATAGCTTTAAATTAATATTTTTCATGTTATTTAGTTTTAGAATCAACTATTTGTGAGGAACCTTGTATTTTATTTTTATCGAGATTCTAGAGAAAAAAAATAATTGAAATTTCTATCAACAACTCAAAAAAGAGAACACATCATATAAAAAACATAAATAACACAACCATTTGGTAAACATTTTGAGTATCTATAGTTATTCATTTATAAATTACAACAAAATAAGAATACTGATTTAGCGTAAAAGTCCTGATATTCATAATTATAAAAAAAGCACTGAGAATTGTTTATCTACCACAGTACAAACAAGTTCAACTTTTCTACCAGAAAAGGTATTAAGTTGAAAATGTAGGCATTTTTACTGCCCCAACAGACAAACACTCAATAAGAATATCCTTGTGAAATAAAAAAACTATATATTTTGAGTTATTTTTTTAAGTATAATAATTAAAATTTAAGTTTTTAGGTTGAATGGTTGATTTAGGTATGACACTATAAATTAAATTAAATGATACATGCATTATTTGTGGTATAGCTAATAAACAAGGGTAGTAATGATGTTGGGCATAATTATTAACTATACATCAGACGATTAGTGAATAAAAATTACTAGGACATTAAATTGGCCTGCGTGGAAATGAAATTTGAAATTTGCCCTTAATGTTGGTATAAGTTATTTGAAATAATAACTTACTCATCAGAAAATGCATCACGTATTGGTGAAGTTTTAAAACTTTGGTCAGATTTATGTCCAGGATCATCTTCATCATCATCATCATCATCAAGTTTAAATGATATGTTGGCAGCTAGTTGATGTTTTTTTTAAAAAAAAATGGCATTTTATTAATTAATTAATTACAAATATAAACATTAGGTATATATATTTACCAGATTGTCGTTTCGTAACAGTTCTAGGAGGTGGCGGAGGAGAATCTGATAAGTTGCCACCACCATCATCATCATCGTCATCAAAAATTTTTTCAAACTTCAGTTTGGTTTGTTTTAAACCATCAGCTTTCTTCTTAGGAGCTGCTTTCTTTTCTGGTTTTACTTCATCTTCGCCTCCTTCTTCACCTTCCCCTTTTTTCTAAATATATAATAAGTTTAACATTTTATTAAAAAAAAAAGAAAGAAAAATAAACTAGAGTTCATACCTTTTTTTCAGCACGTTTTCCTTTATTTTCTTTTGCAGCTATTAACTTTTCTTCTTTTTTTAACATTTCAGCATCTATTTTAGGAATGACACGTCTTGCAGCAGGCGATGGCAATGAATCAGCAGCCACAAGTGGTTTCTTTTTACCAAGTGCTAATTTACCACCTTTAGCAGCTTTTGATTTTCCAGATTCATCACCTAATTCATCAAGTCTTTCTTTTTCTTCAACTTCATCCAACTAAAATATAAAATTAATGATTTAACTTATTATATTTTATAATAATTAATAAGTAATAACTAAGGATTGGAACATAATATTAAGTTTATATAATATTTTAATTCAATGATCAAAAAAATTACCAAGTAAAATATAAATATATTTTTAGTTGAAGAAAATTTAGAACTAAACCATTTTTTTTTTGTGCATATTTATTACATTTTGTATATTGTGGAATATTATTTTTATAGGACCTTATATTAATTTTGCAATGTAAAAATTTACTTTTTATTTTTTACATTTGCTTTCAATTTTAATTGCATATTTTAATACACCCTAGATCATTTTTTTGCATGCTTTATTAAAAATTATATTTGATAAAAAAAATACTTAACAAATAAATATTCTTAACTTGATTGTTTTTAAACCTTTTAAGTATTTATAATAATAATTTAGTGAATGTACTAAACATGTTTCAATAGTTGAGCGTTGTAAAGTGCAACCATATAAAAAGTTGATTACTTTATAAAACTTTATGCACATAATAATTTGTACATACTTTCAACGACAATGCATCTAAATCTTCGGTCCATAAATCTGCAGGTGACTTTTTCTTTAAAATATCTAATTCAGTACATTTTTCTTCTTTCTTTCTTAACAGATCATTCTTTTTCTCCAATGTTAAATGCCAGAAGGACATACCAAGCAAATAATCATAGTCTAAATTGTCATCATCTTTAGATGATGTAGCACTAGTTGACGGAGCAGTTTCATCTTCTTCTGTTTCTTCAGCTATTCTTTGAGCTTCGTCTAACTGAAGAGAAGAAAAAAACAAGAATAAATGCACATAACTTATGATATTAAATTTGTTTTATAAATATTTTTTAAAAATTAAGTAACTAAATTACCAATACTGATTCTCTATCCTGAATTAACTTCCAAGCCTTGACAGGATCACTGTTATAACCTCGTCTTACCAATTCTTTAACCATTTCTGATTTCTTACGATTCTCAATTCGTAAATCTCCATCACATTTTTCAACAATGAATCTTAAAAAAAGAGTTTTTATAATAATGTAGAACTATTTAATACCTATCTATAAATAAATTAAATCTGTATATATATAATATATACGAGACAATCATGAGTGACCTATAATCAATGCAGCCAAAATCTATTAGAGCCATCAATTTAAATTTTGAGGGTAGACAAAGGTTAGAAATTAGTATTTATTTATTATTGGTTACCATTGGTTATTCGAGTAGATCAGGTACAAACTTGCATCAAATCAAACTTTTTAAGACTGCCTACCAGGGCGGCTGAGTTGTTACTGCAGCGAGTTACACCCAAAATGAGTCGAACAATCATAATTTTTTAAGAGTTCCAATTTTCTACGGGCAACAAAGCGCACGGGATCAGTTAGTAAATATATAAAAAGTATACAATTAAGAATGGCTATCCAAAAATTTGAATGCAAGTCTGTTACATTGTAATAATTCAAAACCAAAATCTCAGTGTACTGATTTATTATTTATTTCACCACTTCAAATATAATTTAAATTATAAAAATGTATTACTAATTAATTTTGAAATATTAGTGACTGGAAAATTAACTAAGAAAAACTGGGAAGTCATATTCTGCTGTATGATAGGTATTAAGTCTACCCCTTCATTGCATAGAACACTGTAATAGTATGTTAAATTTGAATAAATTCATGAACATTGCATACAAAAAATGATTCTCAGTTGAGTTGGTATGAACCTTTATTTCTATGAATAATTTATAATTTATTTATTATATCAAGTACTAGGCTTTTTTAACGATATATTTTTGAATATCAATATTGTCTTGTGCGATGTCGAAAAATAATTTACATATTGATAACTCAACATTTTAGATTCTGAGTGGAACGATGAATGTATTGATTTTACAATGATGTGTTTTTTTATTTTTTTTTTTGTGTCTGTGTACACGATAAGTAGTCAAAATAATGCTTCCATTTTCAACTTCAGTATCTTGTTCGATTGGAAAGTGAATATCGTTGGTGCATATGGGGAGGTCAAAATTTAAAATTCCCAGTAACTTTCAAAAGCGCCAAAAAAAACCAAAGAAAAATTAAGGAAAAACGGGAATTTTTACGCAAAATCGATTTTTCACAAAATTGAATTTGGTTTTTGGTGTAACTTTTAAATAATTTTATAATAATTTTATTAAATACATTATAAAAGTTATTTTGGCGTTCAAATTAGTTGGTTTCTGGTAACTCGAATACCCAATGGCCAGGAGCCATTAATTAAAAATTAATTTCGATGTATTCAATATAGATATATTTCAATGATTGATTTATTATACAATGTATTACGATTATTAATATTGTTGAAGAAGCCTATAAAAATCTATTATATCAAAACAAAGGCAAAACCTTTTAAATCAAAGTTGAAAAGTTTAGATTGAATCATAACAAATGCAATTTCACTATTACATTTTTTGTTGTTTACTTACCTAGCTTGGTTGGTTAATTTAGCAGCTTCAGCACCTAACATACCTTCCAAATAGGCCTTACGTTTACCATAAAAGTCCAATCGAACAGCATAAAATTCACGCAATATCTGTTGAGTAGCTTCATACTTTTTCAAGACACAATCTTTATCAAATGCACACTGAAAATCAAAATGTTGAACATTAATTATTAATTAATAAGCTATAATCATATATATTTATAAAATTTACCATGGAAGTTAAACCAATAGATGCATGTAACTTGAAAAATTTATGTATACCCTCATTTTCTGCTTTTTGAAGTTTTTCTGGATTCATGGTTATAACAAATTTGATTGTAGTATCAGTATTGTATTCTTTATAATCACTATTTGTATAAAATAATAAAACCAAATATAAACAGTTTTTAACTGAACATTTTTTTCTGTTTTCACTCACGTTATAACAGCAGGAGATTTTTCAGTATCAGTAAGCATAGGTTCTAACACGCTTTCCTTATAATTCTGAGTCCAAACCCCAACCGGAAGTTCTGTAATCTCTACTCTATTGTGTCCAATTACACCTAATTCACCACTACTGATAAATTTTTGCTCAGAAAGTTTTTCAATATGGCCAGTAAAGTTTTTGTACCAAGGTTTCTACAGTAAATACAAATTAATTTAATTTATTCAAAATAAAATAAAATATTATTCATTGTTTAGTTTTAAATTACCATTGGTAGTGGATCTTCACCTCTTAACATTCGTTTAATGTTACTAATAACTTCTCTTGGATTATGATTAGGTATTTTGGTCATCCACCCTGTTCCAATACCTTCTGCACCATTAACCAAAACCATAGGAATAATTGGCATGTACCACACGGGTTCAATTTTTTGATTGTCATCGCGAAGATAAGTTAACAATGGATCATCATGAGGATGAAAGATCAGCCGAGTCAAGGGACTAAAGTTGTATACAATTATTTTCAATACTTTTAAATATTTACATTAATTATAATTGAAATAATTACCTAAGCATTGTGAAAATATATCTAGGACTAGCTGCATCTTTTCCACCTTGAAGTCTAGTACCAAACTGACCTATGGGTTGTAACAAATTTATATTGTTACTTCCAACATAATTTTGAGCTAAGTTAACAATTGTTGACATCAAAGACACTTCGCCGTGATGATATGCAGAATGCTCAGCTACAGAACCAGCTAGTTGAGCAACTTTAATTTCACGTTTATCATTCCTTTTAATACAAGTAAACAAGACCTATAAAAAAAACACAGATTAAATTTAATACTATCTAGTAGTTGTGCATTATTAATCAGTGTGATTAAAAAACTATTTATTACTTTTCGGGATCCAGGTTTTAATCCATCCACAACAGATGCTATAGATCGTTCATTGTCCATGTTACTGAATAAAACTAATTCTTTGTTCACAAAATCTTTATAAGTAACAGTCCTGGTGTTCTTTTCATATAAATATTCTTCAGCTAAACCTGCTTCTTTACGTCTTTTACTTTCAACCATCCAATTAGTTAACCATTCTTTACGAGAGTCAACCATTTTTTTGCTAAAAGCCTAAAAATAATTTTTGCAATTAACAAACTATAGTCAATATTTTAATTGATGATAAATACCATTTCAATATGTTCATCATCCCCAGCATCTTCATATTTAAACAATATTCTATGACGTTTCATATTTTGAAAATATTCTTTAGCCTCTTTTGAAGTTGAGGTACCCAAACCTTTGTAGTACTTTATTTTGTATTTATTCCAGTTTCTTGTAGCATCTTTCCACTCTTCAAATTCAGGTAATGAATAAAATGATGTTTCATCTTTGCCTTTGGTGGCTTTTACAATAGGCGTGATAAACTCTTCTAAAAAGGGTAATTTTAATAATGTTGGCCAATTATGATGAATAAAGTTAATTATCAATCCTTTAATATGAGAACCATCCTAAAAATCAAAATCAATATTTTATTATTACACACAATCATTATTAATACTGATACAATTACTAGTTAGTAATTAATAACATCATTATTTCTACATATGTATAAATGCATTATTAAAAATTAAATGATTTTCACCTGATCTTGATCAGTCATTATCATTAATCTTCCATATCTCAACGACTTTAAATCTTCCATTGTCTCATACTTTTTCTTGTATTGTAATCCAACAATTTTAACAATATTACTTATTTCTGCATTATCCATAATCTAAATATTTTTTTAATATTTAATATACAGCAAACAATGTAATTATATTGTAAAAACTTACTTGTTTGTGAGAAGCTTCGCGAACATTTAACAATTTACCTCTAAGAGGGAAAACTCCATATTTATCACGACCAACCACACCTAATCCAGAAACTGCCAATGATTTAGCTGAATCTCCCTCAGTTAAAATCAATGTACAATCTATCGAATTTCTGGTACCAGCATCATTAGCATCTTCAAGTTTAGGCACTCCCTTGAGTTTACTTTGTTTTTTACCACTTTGTTTCTGTAGTTGAGTTTGAGCTTTAAATTTAGCCCAACTCAGTACTGCTTCAACAATACCACATTTGGATACCTGAAATATAAAATAATTCAGTTTAGTTCTAATATCAGATCTTAATAATAAAATATATCCTTTAACACTGATAAATTAATATTGTATGAAACTTACACCAGTAACAAATTTCTCGCTTAATGTGCATTTCGACCCAAAATTCTTCACTTGCAAAGTCATATGCTCTTTGGTTTGAGAATCAAACGTAGGATTAACAATGAGACAATTGACAAAAACCCATAGATGATTTTTAACTTGATGATTCTTCAAATCCATGCCACCTTTATTACGTTTTTTTACTATATCTGTGAGTTGTTTAACAATCATATCAGTAATATAATCTACATGTCTACCACCCTGTAAAAATAAATTTATGCCATAAATAGTAAAATTTAAAAAAATATATATAGTTTAACTTTTAAGAATTTACTTTAGTTGTAGCAATACTATTGACAAATGACACTTGTTTAAAACCAGTGTCTGACATAGTAACTGCAACTTCCCACCGTTGTCCCGCATTTTCATATACAAGTTTTAAAGGATTTCCTATTTCATCTTCCTTTCCCTTGATGTACAAATTTACATAATCTTGAAAGGTTTTAATCTGAAAACAATAATTAAAGAATATTCAATACATTTAATATTACAAATTTAATTTAAAAAACTCACTGGAAGAAGTTTGCCATTTAAGTATACTCTCACACCACGAGTTGATGCAGCAACATCATATGCTCGCCGTGACATTAGGTCAACAATATCTTTATCAAGACAAGTCATACGGAATTTTGCTAGATCTGGGCTAAAAGACACTTTTGTATAATCAGTTGTTTTCACCTCTTTTATGGATGGATCTGAAGATTTAGCCATATTATCTGCCCAAGTCTAAATATTGTAATATAAAATTAATAAAAACTTACTTAAAATGTAAAAATAAAATATTACTTGTTTAAATGCTTTGCGATATTCACGGCTAGCCGTCTCAACAGTAAATTTGTTACTGAATATATTGCAGAGCTTAGCACCAAATCCATTTCTACCTCCAGTTACTTTTGCTTCCTCATCATTATAGTTAGAACTAGTTAAAAGATGTCCAAAAATCATTGTAGGTACATACATTTTTTCATCTTTGTGTTCAACAACAGGAATACCTTTACCATTGTTCCAAACTGATATTATATTTTCCTCTCTGAAAAACATTGATTCAATATATTGTTATAATGAATGTTAACAATTTCAAAACTACTATTTTTAAAGAGGATGTCAGCGCACTGTTTGTTTTCTATCTCTGGCCCACGCACAACGACAAAACGCATTTAAGCAGAAACATTTTTATTTTTAAGTTTTTGTGTAAAATCAATAGATTTCAAGTAAATTTGACAACAAATTCAAATCTGTTTTCAGAATTCTTACCACTTCATTAGATCAATATTAGTATGTTAGAACAATGAACACGTCAAAAATCCTATGTTGCGCGTGTGTTAGACAAATATAAAAAAACATAGGGTGGGAATCCCCTTAAGTATATATTTTGCAAAAATTCTGTTTTATAAGTAACTATTTTTAATTAAATTTATTTAGTTTTAAAATCAAATGAAAACAAGCATCATATTAAAATCACCCTATAGGTACATAAGAAAAAAAGAAATAATATAGATAAACCCACAGATAAATCATCATTGAATGTTATATGCTATTTTCATATTGTGTGCCATAAAGTACAAAATATTTTGTGGAGATGGGCTTGAAGGCTTGTTGTAAAATTATAACAATTTTAATTAGGTAAAATGATACAAAATATGTAAATTGGTAAATAACAGTTTTATATAACCTCCTAATTGGTAACTTATATGTGTACCATAATATAGGTACTTATATTGTATTTAAATATTTATGACATTTCAAAACACTAAAAAGTGAGACTTGAGTTACTTGTTAATATCAATTTTAATTGTATCCATAGTCTGATCTCTCTGTTTATTATCAGCAGCATTCACCAATATTTCATCAAAAATTTTGTAAAGTCCAGGTACATATGTAATTTCTCTTTGAACCATAGAATCTTCTTCGGTATCATAGACCCACATAGACTCAGTGACAGGTTCGACAGAGCCTAAATAATGAAGAACATTTGGTTAATACTTAAAACTTAACTTACATAATATAAACACAAACTGCAACTAAAAATTCTTACCAATATATGTGTCAGGTCTAAGCAATATGTGTTCAAGTTGAGATTTCTTCTGATAGATTTCTTCGACAGCGGTCTTCTTTGACTTCGGAGCCGCAGGAGGCGTTCCATTTTCTACAGACGCCATACCGGCGACAATGAAGTGGTTGGCAAACAAACAAGACTGTTCTGAGAAAATAAAAGACAACAAATAAGATACCTGGATATATTTTGTCAAAGAATAATAGAAACAAAATCAAGAACTATTAAATGGGTATATAGACTCGGACGTTTCCTATATTTTCAGTGGACGCTATCCTGTCAAATCGGAACGATCATAGATAGAATAGATGGGTACATAATTATCAAGCACCTACAAAAAGCGTAGATTGTAATAGTGCGAGAGAAACAACAGGTGAATGACGAGGGATGAAGAAAATCTCTGTAAACGCGAATAGCAATCGATCGGAAAAAGAAAAACAGATAGGACGACGAAATGAAAATGTGCGTCGCGAAGTCGTATCGGCGGCGCCGCTGGACCGAGACACTAGATAACGGTCGTCGCCGAGACGCGTTATTAGCCGGTTGCGAACAACGGGAAGTGAGATGGTTGTCGCAATTATTATTGTAATTAAATCCGTGCGAGTTTCTCACATTTACCTATCGGCGTATTGTTTCAGTGGTCGCAGTAATTGGCCTGACGACACTGTTGACCGGTTGCCGTGGCTGCCTATGCGAGTAGTAAACAGACAGCAAACGAGCACCGTAAACCGGCAGAGAACGGACGGGACAATAAAAAAAATAACCGATCGAGACCGATAAGCGAAAAAATGCGATCCGCGCTCGCTTCGATCGTGATCCGCAGACTACGCGTTGCCCGGCGGACGAGACGACGGCGGTTTAATTATTTATTCAAAGTTTTTACCTTTGCTCCCTCCAAAACGGCCGATTGATGCAAGTTGACTGAAGACGAATCTTCTATCTCTATGCTGTGACAGACGACCGTAGACCGTGCCACTGACTATCCAGAGCGAGCGCAGAGCAGCGATGCTGTCGACGCGCGAACGGGATCAACGGAAAATAAGCGGGTAATACGCACGGCCGCAGTTCGTTACGAGACGGGCATTGTAATGGAAAAAAGAATTACAAAAAAAAATTAACCGAAAAAAGGGGAAAAAACGGTTTTCGAAAGATGGCCGACGAAAACCGATCGCCGGGATTTCGCGTAGCCTATTACACGACGTGCCGGATGCGCGTGCGCAGTGCGCACCACTGACGGTAGCGTCTCCGATGCGCGTGCGTGCGGTTTCGGCGTTCACTTGTTGTGCGCAGCGTTTTTTGGCGGGAAACTCGCGGTATACCTCCGACCATCGGATTAATAACAAAATATTATGCCAAGTTACTGAAGTCACGGTATCCGAAAATCCGTTGTATAATTATTATATTTTCTGTGCTGTAAAAAAAAATTCCGTCGTCTACTTGTAAAAACATCACCGGTATAAAAATGTGATATCTAAAAGGTGTTAAAGTGTGCACCAAATCATGATTTCATAATATTCATTATTATAGATTATACTGTTATGGAAGTAGTTAGGTACCTATTTATAATTTTTATATTTAATGAACAGTGTTTGTTTAATATAATTAATAGTTTAACTGAGCTTGCGGGTTACAATAAAAATAATGATAATGTGAATATTGTGAATGCTCAAGTCGACTGGTAGACATTGCCGACATTAATTGCAGTATATTTATGTATAGTACTTTATAATGTGCTATTATTAGTTGTACACGTCTTGTAGCCACCTCGTTATAAATAATAGTAGCCGTTAGCCGCCAAGCCAAGTTATAGTATTTTTAGGTAGGTAGGTATTAAATAAACACACTCCAATACTTCATTACCTATATAAATAGGTAACAAATAATTAATACTGCTTCTATAACTACTATAATACATTTATGAAATTACTAAGCCCCTTTTTGACATCACAACTTTTCTAATTCGAGTGACTTTTTATTTACTTAGTGATGTTTTTACACGGTACATTGATATCTAGTTGGCGGAGTGTTTTTCTTACGATTCGGAACTTACAGGGAATTGGATATCCATAAAATACAGAAATATAATAACACATTATTTTTTTTAAATCCTGAAAATGTAATAAATCTATTTATTTGTGAAAAATGGTGGGGACACAATTTTTTAGTACCGAAGTTTAGACACACGCAAATCGCAACGCAATATGGTGTTACCCCTACTACCACAAGTACTCTGTTTAAATAGCGATGTTCCACTACGTAGGTAGGTGCTACGTACAAAATGTGTACAATACAATGAACAATGCCATTCGCCAAGGCTGCAAGGCCGGCAGACTGCAAACAGCTATTAGAATTTTTTATATATTATACAAAATATTAAAGAACGTTTCGATCAACTGTCGTGCTGATAATTTTGCATATTTCTCACATTCTCGGGCTGTAGCACGATAATTGCCTATTTCGAACTCCTTAAAAACTGTCCACCGCCGATCACTTTAAAGAATGTTTAGTATAGTTACAAATTAGTTTTTTGTTGTTAATTTATTGTTATAATATATTTTATAACAATAATTAACTAGATACTATTGAAATATAATATAGAGCAAAAACGGCATTCGTGTAGCAGGTGATCTACTACCTCTTTTTAGATGTATCAAGTGATCTATCGCGTATTATACTATTTATGCTTGGCGTAGTTGGTAATCTACAATTATTATTATTATTAATACCTATATTTATTAATGTATATTATAATTTAAGGAAAAATAATAGAGTCAGGATTTTACTGGGTTATAGTCTATAGAGGAGCAAATTGAACGGACGACAATAGTTCAAACTCAGATTCTGAAAATATTCCTCCTAACAACGGTAATAGGTATTAATATAGAAAACGAGTAGAAGGACCTTGGGTTTTTAAAAACGTTTTTTTCTTTTTTTTAACGTCGAGATGAAGCTTCACGTCTTATTCCAGTAATTGAAAAAGAAATACCTCTAGGTAGGTACAACAATCATGTCAAATGAATGGAAAACCTATAAAGTAAATAAAGGTTACAATCACTTGACTGTAAACCATTCTAAAAATGAACGTTCAACAATTTTATGTTCATTTGTATGTTGGTACTTTTTTCCATCCTACTGATCGACCTAATAATGCGATCATTTTTCAGAAAATTGATCTGAATTCGTTATAATGTCTACTTGATATCAGTCAGTTTAAGAAAGCGGACTGTCCGATCACAACAACGCAGAGGCTATCGGTGGAAGGGGGGGGGG
>NC_042494.1:55121875-55141461 GCF_005508785.2 Acyrthosiphon pisum
CATCGATATTTTTTTAAGTTATACTAGTCGAGTGTTACTGCTGGGTAGCTACTCCCCTCATGCAGTGGCGTAGCCAGGGGGGGTTTTGGATGTTTAAACCCCTCCCATTGACATTTTCCCTCCTAATAAATATATTGTTTATAGGGTTCGGGACTGCTTGCAAGTAATAAATTTGTTTTATGAAATGGCGAAATTAAATACAAAGTTTGAATTTGCATATTTGTGTATTTTTTAACTTAAATGTACATACAATTTTCGGGAAAAATTATATTTGGATAACATTAAAAAATATCTTAATAAATATTATGATTGGTTAGGTACAATAGGCGATAACTTTGGGGAGGCCGAAGCCTAATACCATACAATTATAAAATTGAATAAGCTTGAAAAAATTAAGTAAATGTTTGGGAGGAGCGGAGGGCTGTTATTAAAGTTGTTGGTGGAGCTTGGCTACAGTTGGCCCTATATTCGCATATGTAAGATATCATAAGTCTCTTTGTGACAAAACTGTGTTTAAACTATAATAATTATTGTAGATTGTACCTACGAAGAAATGAACATCAGTAGATATAGGTACGTGTTCGTTTATCACGGTGTTCGCATATCACGTACGTTATTCGTTATTGCATAGGTATTTATTAACCTAGTATTGTACGCCAGTTTTTTTAAAAATTAAGTTGTTATTTATTTACTTATTTATTTATCTATCAGGTTTATATACCTACTTATTTTAGATTCTGAGTGAAACGATGAATGTATTGATTTTACAATGATGTGTGTTTTTTTTTTTATTTATTTTTTTATTTTTTTACTTTTTTTGTGTCTGTCATCACCTTTTAGGACAGTAAAAGCCCAGACAGCATTTTGTAACAATAATATTATAATAGTATTATAATAACGTTATACTAATATTATTCGTGATTATAATGTTATAATAATATTATTAAACAAAAAATTGCTGTCTGGGAGTGCTTGGATTTTCTTCAACAGTACCTTTTCTGATATGAAAGTGAATCTAGTTGGTACTTTGGGGGGTCAAAAGTAAAATTTTTCCAATAGTTTTCAAAAACGCCGTGAAAAACAAAAGAAAAATTAAGGAAAAACGGGAATTTTTACGCAAAATCTGTTTTCGAGAAAATTGATTTTGGTTTTTGGTGCAACTCTTAAACAAATTACTGTAGGCACATGAAATTTTGATTGAATGTTAATATTTTCATTTTCTATACACCATACAATTTATATTCGTAACAGTATATTTTACATATTTTATCTTATATTATGGTATTTAGATTCTGAGTGGAACGATGAATGTATTGATTTTACAATGATGTGTGTTTTTTTTTTATTTTTTTATTTTTTTTTTGTGTCTGTCATCACCTTTTAGGACAGTAAAAGTGCTTGAATTTTCTTCAACAGTACCTTTTCTGATAGGAGCGCCTTGAAAAACAAAAGAAAAAATTAAGGAAAAACGGGAATTTTTACGCAAAATCTGTTTTCGAGAAAATTTATTTTGGTTTTTGGTGTAACTTTAAAACGAATGACTGTAGATACATGAAATTTTCACTGGTTGTTTATATTTCCATTTCCTATACATGACAAAATTTTCAAAATATTTTGATTTGTTTTGAGCTGTTTACGAACAATTTCAGTTTCCAATTTAATTAGTTTTTTTTTCTATGAATGTCAATTAAACTTTATTTGTTAAGTAAAAATACTTGAAAATTTAATACAAGGCTCCTACTATATTGTTACAATGACATTTGAAAAATATTAAAAATCCTTAGTCACAGTTTTTTTTTATTGGCATTTAAAGTTCAAAAATCACGAAAATTAGCAAATTATTTTGAGTTAATAATTCGTAAAAATTTTTCTTTTCAGAACTAAGATTTTAAAATATAATACAAGATTCCTTATAGGTTAATCTACCTTTATAAAAAAAAAAATGACTATAAGAAACTCAAATTAAATTTTTATGAGCGTTTGAAATTCATATTTTTACAACATTTGATATTCACTCAATTTCTTACGTAACGATTTTCTTATTTTATTGTAATTAAAAACGAATGACTGTAGATACTTGAAAATTTCACTGAATGTTTATATTAGAATTTTCTATACACGATAAAAATTTGAAAATAACTTGACTCTTTTTGAGCTCCTTTTTTTAGCTTTTCTTAATTATTTTGTAGTTAAAAATTTATAAAATGTTCAACTTTTATATCTAAGGATTGAAAATTTAAAACAAGATTTCACGTAAATATTTAATTCTGTTACCAAAAATTCTAAGAAATACATAAGCACAGTTTATTTTTATAGTCATTTTAAGTTCAAATTTGGATGAAATTACATATTAAAAAACCTGGAATAACTATTTTAGTTATTTTGTTGTGATTGTATAATATTATTTGTGGGTACTTGAAACTTCTAAAGTATACTATTATGTATCTATGATAGTACCACGGTTTGGTGTTGATGTATAACGCGTTACCTGATTGATATTGTGATATGATTAATTTGGAATTTATTATTAATACCTATTATAGGTCAATTTTTTTTTAATACTATAGATAAGTATACCTATAATAGGTATGTCTAATACCTAGACTTACAAACCGTCTCCGCTCAGAATTGTTTTTCTTATACAGTGATATTATATCATTGAATTCAAATTTAATACTATCCATTATACAGTGACCCACTTGTAACCTACTGTACAGCAGAGCGACATCCAGTTCCCCTCCTTTTTTTTTCAGCAATTCTTCAATTGGAAAATTGAATAATGGAGTGATAGGAATGCTTAGTAAATTTAAGTGTGTTGCAAAAGCATACCTACAAATTACAATAAATTATAACCATTATAATTTATAATCCTTTATGGTTATATGTCGATTAGGGTATTATATCAATCCTAAAAAAAACACCGAGTCAACTTAAAAAAATACACTAAAATAATTGCTTAAAATTTGAAATATGAATAAGGTAAAATCTAAGTAAATGGTGTAATGCGTGTACATTTATATATTTTATATAATAATCCAAATTTCCAATCCCAATTTCGGGCAAACATGGAAACACTGAACAAAATTGCCGAAGGTGACCTCAGGAATTTGAATAGACAGCTGTCGTTGGAGATTTGTACCTAGAAAATAACTATGATTTTATCGTCATTCCAAACTTTTTGTCATATTTATAATATTTAATCTTTAATCACAAATTATACAATTTGGAATCAAACTACAGTCTATTAGTTTTTGATCACAATTTACTTTAGATGATCAACCAGTATACACTGCAGTAGACAAAATATTCTAATATTTGTTTCCATAATAAAATGAGGCTTTTAATCATTATGATTTATAAATGCCGTGTTATTGTGATAACCGATTTCAAAAATAGTTAAAATATAATCTTCAAAACCAGTAAATGTGTCATTGGTCATTCTGAGAGTTTTTAGATAGGTACAAATTTTTTTAAATTATGTACATTTCATACATAAATATTGAAACCAACATTTCTTTTATTGCAGGAGCTGTTTTAAATTTTGAATTGAATTAGAAATAAAAAATAAAAATTATACATCTAGGCTTTGCAACTATATCTCTTTAGTGAACTAATACAACAAGAAATTATCTTATAGGTATATGTATATCCCATAGGCGAATAGTAATATAGACATAGCACAAATTATTTTATTACTTTATTATTTACTTATTGTATTAGTATACAGATTGTAAGTTTTTTCAATAATAATACAATCATATATTATTATTTTTCAAATTTGTATGTATTGTGGGTAGGTAGGTGAAAAGACTATTGTAGACTAGGTAGCCAAGAGCTAGTTTACTACTATTTAGAAATATGATGTATACAACTTTAAGGATACATTGGCTTAGATACAGGTTGATTTAATGTTGGATTTAGATAACATTCCATTATTCTGACCTCGTCAAGAAATATTCATAACATCCAGAAGTTAGACACACCAGCTGTTATGAACATCGAATGCAGCTACCACCGAAGGGCAACATATTGAACACATGTAAGATTAATATTGAACCATAATACCTTTTAAAGTATTATTTTTCTAGTATAAATTATTGTATTGCATTGAGTATGGTACCAAAATGTTTGTCTTGATGTGAACCTTAGTCGGTACTCGGTAGTCCTTAAATATTATATAATATTATCTTGTAATACAGTTTATTAATGGTACTATAATATTTATAATATTATAATTTTTATAGTTTATATTCAGATTTAAGGGTGATTAAAAATTACAAAACCATGGACTATGGACATAATAACTATATTAATATAATCTATAATATTTTATCATGTCAATGGGCCAAACAGACGATGGAGGAACAATGTTTACACCGGTAGAGTGCGCACCGTTGTACGGTGTTGTTAAATCGGTGTTTACAGAATAATGGCCGGTCGTATTCTCATATGTTACGATTTCCGGCAAATGCACGTATATATAGTCGCTATCTACGCACAGGCTTCGGGGACTGGGTGCGGCGGTGAAACGTCAAATCGGCCGTATGGCTCTCTGCGCTAACGCGTCGTATGTCCGATGGTGGTGAAAGGCGGGTTGTTGTTGTCTCTGGCAGAGTGTACTGCTCAGACGAGACACCGTCCCCCCCCCCACCCGTCACTGCGCGCGCGATGGCTCAGCAGAATAACACGTTTTCTCAAAAAATTATAAAAAAAGGACTTCCCGACATGTCGCCCATTGTACGATGTACACATGTCGGGTTGTGTGCACAATTGGTATCCCATAGCAGTTCAGTCCGGGGTTGCTGGAACCAATTTCCAACGTTCGCCGTCGCTTGTACCTAATTCCGTCTCCACCAAAATTTTTTGATCCAATTTCATTTAAATCAATTATTTTAACAGTGATTAAAACCACATCATTAGGTTTTTGACTTTGGTAGGAAATTGCATTCTTTTTATTTTATTGTATAACTATAGGGCTTTTTGAACACAAAGATTGGATTACGTACCACGAATTCAATTTTAAAACCTTTGTAGGTTGTAGGCACACACTTTGTAAGTTGTTTTATTTAATTTTTAGATTTTTTTAATTTTAATTTTAATTTTAGATATTATGATATGATTAATTTGGAATTTATTATAGGTCAATTTTTTTTAAATACTATAGACTATAATATAATATTATGTCTTATACCTAGACTGACATACCGTCTCCGCTCAGAATCGTTTTTCTTATACAATGATATTATATCATTGAATTCAAATTTAATACCATCCATTATACAGTGACCCACTTGTAACCTACTGTACAGCAGAGCGAAATCCACTTACCCACCTTTTTTAGTATTATTAATGCTATGTATAGATATTGATCTTTTTGGTACTTTAAGATATAACCATAACATATATAACATATTGCATAATAATGTATTATTATAAATAAATATATATTATGTAGATAAAATTCTAACGATTTGCATTCCTTAACTTGTATTTTAATCGGTAAAACTATGTATAAGTGTACTATCAACTTTAAACTAGAAATAGTAACACACACTTTAAATTTAACAATCTCAAGTCTTCATGCATACTTTTAACAGGTTTAATGAATGCGAAAATATATCATTTTTTTTTCATATATTTGCTTTTTTGAGACAATAAACAGGTACCTGCACTGTCAGTGTTGATATAGGTAGGTATATGCAATATGCTATGTAGCTATGTGTATATTTGACGGAAAATTGTACAGAACATTATACAATATATATGTCATTACGTATTAATTTTTTTAGTAATACTTTAAATATAGCAAGTATAGTATAATAGTATTTAAATATTATGTATTAGGTATTATTATATAATAATATTATGATATCATGTCGTTCAGCGGCGATCGTCGTATGGCGGTGGTAGTGCTGCGGCGAACGGACTGCGGTCGATGCTCCCGGCGGACCGGCCGAACCGGACTTCCAGCCCGTCCACGTCCACGTCGTAGTGGCGCCTGGGTATTTTGTTGTCGCCGGGTGTGTACACTTCGCCGCGGCCGAACCGGATAAAGTTAGAGTCCCGGCGGCCGAACCGTATGAAGTTGGAGTCGACGCGGCGGCCGACGGCCGACGACGGATCCCGGCGCTTGGCCACCGCCGATGTAGATGGCCCCGTCCAACTGCAGTCGAACGCCCTCCCGAACCTCATGAAATTCTTGTCCATGGCGCTGCGCCTAGTCAACGGGTCCACCGGCCGCAGGGCGAACCGCTTGTCCGCGGCGGCCGTGTCGCCCGTTCCGTCGGTGACCAACGCGGCCAACGTCAACGTCACCGGCAACAGACACAAAAGCATTATTGCACCTGCAATAAAACGGCAGAGCCGAATCGATTATTTCAATAAGGCTCGTTTCCAAGCTAACTAATTTATTGAGCTCTGTTCCTAAATATTTTATTGATTTTATCCATACAATGGTGTGTTTCTTTATCACACGATAGACACTTTTTCTAGTAGAAAATATACTTTGATCATCAATTCCGAGAGAGGCTTCCGTTAGCAAATTGGATCTAGTTAGTACTTTGGTGGGCCAAAAGAAGAATTTTCTAAATACTTTTTAAAATAACCTGAAAATAATACTTATAGATTTGTTGATATCTAATTGTTACCTATACGGCTATACTGTCTCTGCTCGGAATCGTTTTCACCGTATAGAATTATTTATTTATTTATATTGAATTCAAATTTAATATATATATATTATTACAACGATCTACTCAATGACGAGGTACACACTCGATACATATGTTGTACAGCAGAGCGGTTACTTACTTGACGGGTTTTTTTTTTATTGAAATCGGTTCCGTACAAAATTTGCTTCACAACAATGTGCCGTAGGTACATTTTTGAAGCCAAACAATAATGACATTTGTTCAAAACTTCAACTTTATAACTATCAAACAATGTTCAGGATGGGATCGGATGCATAAATATAGGCCCTCGCAGTATTAAGCCGGACTATTGGTTCATATATAGACGTGTCGTGACTCGTGAGAATGCCTATAGTAACGCTATTCCTGACTCTATAAATCGCGGTGTGGCTCGCCCAAAATTGTCTCAGAACTCTTCTTTTGGGGAATTAAAATTACCACTACATCAGTTCTATATAATAATATAATAATAATTATAATACATATTATTTTTGCCCGAACCTAGCAGGTAACTTTTGAATGTCTTGGATAATGCACTTCTACAGCTGAAACGTGTAAATAGTTATGTATTCACGTGAGAATAAAATTGAGAAATTAATATTTACTGGTATAATTATAATATTATGTTATGTTTATAAATCATTTAAATCTTAAATGTTCTACACTATATGTACATCATCCCATTCCCACCTACTTGGATTTTCGAAAATTTTCTTCACCTATATTAGTATATTGTATAGTTTATATGAATTTGGTTTTCCTATTAAAATGTTATCAAAGAAAAATAGTTGGTAGAGGGAGGCGAGGTGACCTGATTTCTGCCCCACCAAAAGTATTAATTTTTTTAGTAAAAATATGATTTACAGTAAAGCGCAGTGTAAATTTCAAGAGATTACTTGTATGGTTCTATCATTCAATGTATTTTTATTTTTATTCATCATTGAAATGTTTATACCTAGGTCTAATTTATAAAATGTATTGATATAAAAACTTAAAAGTATAAGTATCATAAAAAACTTGTTACGCTCGCCAAACACCCTACATTTGGACAACCTCACGGATAGTTTACCTTAAAATTTAAATGCTTTTTATAATTCAATACTTATATAACTTATGATTGTAAATGTTTTTTTAAAAATTATTTCTATTAGTATTATTTTGGTTGTCATGACAATGTGTCAGTATTCAGTGTTATATAATAATTCAAAGTTCAGGGTTCAGCTAGTGTAGCCAAAGTGTCACAATTTTTTATACTACTAAAAAAGCATAAAATGAATAGTACATAGTTTTCTTTTAAATGGAATAATATGTTGAGCATGTAACATGTTAACCATTAAATTATAGTTTTTATTCGAGTTTATTCTCGAAACTCGTAAAAAACAGACCCTTTTCTTGTTATGAAATATTGTGCCAATACTGCCGTTTCCGTTTAAAAAGTATATTGTACATTTTTAATATACAGCTATAGACAAATAGACATCTATAGACGCCATAGTAAAGTGCTAAAGTTGTCATAGTTGTCAATTACAAATAACCCAATGGTATACTCCATACTTTAACATAATATTCATTATCTCAATTGAATCAATTGTATACCTACTTGGCTACTTATGCTTTGTCATCTATAAGATACACCCAATATATTATAATATAACCCTTATGGTTAATAGGGTACACGATTTTCGTATCTAAATTATCTCTATTCATTATACTAGTCATTGTATTGAATACAGACAAACTAAGTAAATCAAACATAAATGATTATCACAACTTTTAAAATATAAATATTATTTATAAATCATAATATACTTTTAACTCACACGTGACGTGTGACGCCTGTATCAAGTGCATATAGGTATATTAATTTATTAAAACAATGCTACCTACTGACAATTTTACTTGGTAAATTATTATCAAAAATAAATATTACAAATTATAATTAATTTTATATTATAAAATACATAGTAAAATGTAATGTAATATATTTATCAGATTAAAAATATGGATTTTTTATTTTGATTAATTTAGGAATTTTTAATATTGGTAGATTAAAATTTAAAAATGTATGATCTTAAAGAATTACCGAATAATTTATATTCTAAAAAATAAATGACTTAGATGCATATTCATTATGCTTTATTTTTAAATCAGTTCCCAACAAAAATAGTTAGATTTAGGTAGATTGTAAGTAATGGCGCAAATATTATTCCTCTAATACAAATCATGGTTTATTGCTGTATAAATAGTTCTACATTTATTATAATGATACATAATTCATAATTTCATAACTTATGAAAAATAATTTCTATAATGTTACAGATTAGCTTTTTTATTATGACCCGATTTTACGTTACACTTTTCAGTCAGATTATTGAGTTCTTTGGTTACTACATGTACAATATACTTAGGGATATAATTATTATAATGCCTAGTTATTGTTTTACTTGGATTTTGAATCAACTGCAGTATAATACACCATAAAACAATAATAATAATCTTTCTGCGCAGTACCTACTATAAAAAAGGAGAGACGTGTTAGTACTCTTACATAGTATATTGGCATACACCGCAAAATATCGAACAAATATCTTAGGCATGCACTTGAAGGCTGTATTATATTATATATTTATATATGTTGAGCAGTTTTAGCGGGATATGATGTTGTGTCAAATCTCTCTCCTTAAACTTTTATAACCAGATCAAATGCTCGTAAACGTGTTAACGAACCACCTGTACCTAAACGTAAGTACGGCAACCAACAATAAAATAATACAATTTAATTAATATTCTATAGTACACCCATTGCCCATGGATGCTATGCATATTATTATTTATACGTCTCAACAATAATAATATATTGAGCCATATAGGGGAGATGAAGGCTAGAAGTAACAGATTTTATAATTTAAATTTGCAGTATTTATAGCACAGTTGTTTTTTTTATTTATAGTGGCGTTTGTCAAATGTATTATATTCTAAATACAATCAAGAGAACAACTTATAAGAAAAAAAATCAAATACTTAAACATAATATGAGGTCAAAATTCATTTTTTTGATTTAAAAAAAAAAATTTTAAATTTTTGATAACATTGATAACCATCGGGGTTTATTGTAATACCATCTCGGGGTTAGTTGTTACAGGTAAATTAATTAATAAACGACATCAAAATATAACTTTTAGTTTTCAATGTTAAATTTGTATCAAATTTAAAAATTATTCAATTAAAATAAATTAAATCCGTATAAATAAAATGTAATAAATTTAAATAATTTTTAGTTTATTCTTTTAAACACACGTGACAACAATCCCTTCGTCATTTTCGACAACAAACCACATTCTACTATTTGATTACAAATTAACTGTTTGAGTTATCACTTATCAAATATAATTATTAATTATACTTATCATATTATTATGTACCTATTGTAATGAATTACAGTCGAAAATAAGTAATAAAACACCACAATATGAATATTCGTTAATACACCAGTTGTTGAGTTAACAATTACGACTTTAGCTATATAAATGGACAACATAATATTATGTATCAATTCACTTTTTTCGTCTTGAAATTTTGTCATGCGACTGTATTAAGTTACAAATCTGTTCGCCGAGATAGAAAACGATTATTTTCAATCTTAACGGCGATTAACTTACTATATTATATCACTGACTTTCGTATATTTTAAAACCAATTCATTAATATAATATTATGTATGGTACACACATATAGCGAACATAAGTGTCTGCTAGTTTCAGAGTTATTAACATCATTGTGACAACTACAATATTATAATATCTATTGCCGGCCCGGTCTCCCACACATATATATTTACATGGGTACCTTTACGCGCTGCAGTGATGACACATTTATTATTGTCGTTTGAGGGTTACGAGATTTCAATCACCCCCGCGGTCACATCTACGGTCGGAATACGTGGTCTGTCAAAACTTATTAGTTCCGTGGCGTCTATTTGGACAATTACCGTTGCAATATTATTACCGAATGAATAATGACCGCCGTAATACGACGAATTAATAACGGCCGGCACACAAACCGGCGCGTTTACATTATTGCGTAGGTATATAACACGCACGGATATACTTCTACCTGCAGCCTGCACCTATCTAGGTTAGGTACCTATATATATAATATATAGGGTTAGGTACCTATATTGCTGACTACCCGCCTTTCGCCTGCCGCGGAAGAGGAATTCGCCACCGCCGCCGCAACAACGTGAAAAACGACCCATCCCGGCGGAGGTGTTTCGTTTTTTTATAATTAAGAAAACAACGACAAAGAAAAATGACGCGTTGGTAGTATAGGCGCGCATGTTATTTATATAGAGTTCATCATTTTTCTTTTTCCGTTAAATGTTTTGTATTTTTTTCCTTTTCCGGTAAACGCAATTATGTATCGAAATCTTATAACACAGCGCGGCGTGTATATTATCATATAAATAAGCTTTTAAAAAAAATCTGAAACAGAATAGTTAATTCTCCATCACAACCCCCCAAATGTAGATAGGTATATTCGGATATTCCACAAAAACGAAAACCCCGCCCAATGGTGGTAATTGAAGTTCAAGTGACAAACTTATAATATTGCCCGATAATCGTAACGCTTGTTACCTATTTGGAAACTGTGTAGATGTGCATTGTGCATGCAATCTGCGAAGCAATTTTATTTTGCTAAAGGCATTTAATATTTATAGAATTTAACTATATGATGCATAATTTATGAGTAGGTACATATACGATAAATATTTTGGTAATCGCCAATCATAATACTATAAAGTAAGTATAATATTTCCATACGATGATCAACAACTAATAATAAATATGTGTCGTTCATGTAATTATCTTTATATTATGACATGGTAACATATTATAATTAATATACGAGTATTAGATCAGTCCGGATGGAAGTAGAAAATAATAAACGACCAATTAGATTATCGTCAGGAGTTTTAAAAATAAATCTAGGCCACAATAAAAATATTATTATCACTTTATGATATAAATTTATTTTGTAATTTAATGAAAATTATTATTGTTTGATGTTCATGTAGTTCGGTAATTATTGTGGTGGAACTGTCAACAGTTTTTTACTTATACCACCCAGCTTAGGATGACTACCCCACACCCTGGGTAGTAATGCAGCGTGAGATAATCATAATCCTGAAAATTCGTATGAAAGTTAATTAGGTAGGTAGTGATAGTATATGTTAGGCTTTGATCCTAATATACAAATACTTGTTAATACGTATACAAAATATTTTTCATTAAAAATTTTTTTTAAATTATAAAATGTAAGTACAGTTAAAATTATTATACATATTGTATTAGTTAGTTCGAAATTGAAATTAAAAATAAATTAACAACATATGTACTTATGTATGTAAAGATATAATATATAAATACCTACCTAATAATATATTATTTATATTATTATCTTTTGGATTTTGTAGAATTGTTGGGAGGTACGTTAAAAACAAATACAGACAGACATTATTTATTATTAATTTTTTTTTTAAATATATTGATGAAAAATGTTTTTTTTTAAAACTTTTAACCAGACCAAAGTATCATTATGGATAGTGGCTACTTTTATACATTTTAATAAGAAATGCGTAAACAAAATAAGAGATGATATTTGAGTTCTTTTTATTTCAAATATTTTGTTGAAATTAGAGTTCATAATGTACATTGTACAAGTAATTTTAAGAAAGTAGGTTTAAAGTATGATTTTTTTGTATAATAAAACATAAAATCATCTTTCCTATGTACATGATATACTTAGATAGGTATAAAATATAATATGTTTTATACAATATACATTACATACTTTTGTTCTTTAAAGTTTTTGTAAATGATATTAAAATGGAAGTAAATACTAAATATATTTATATATATATATTGAACAACATTCAGAACCTCAGGCTGAAAGTTGTTTCATATGAAACCATTATATGTGTATTTATACCGAGACGGTATGTACAATTAACAATCATTTGTCAAATGTAATATTTGAAAGTAGTATTTTACTATTATGTAGTATTAAAATACTATTATTATTTGTATAATTATTGTTTGTGTAGACGAATATTTCAAAGTTAAATTTCTAAGAAAATGCTTTTCGTAGACCCTAGGTATGTAAAAAAATTATATTTATGGATATTAAGTACTATACACATATTCAAGTTTGTATGAAATGAATAAATTATGACATATTATAATGGTTATAATCTGCAGGGGCGTTATTTGAGGTGTTGTAGGGTATGCTTTTATGCATAGGTACCAAAAATTGATCGAGATTGTATTTTAGCCTGGCAATAATTTTTCTGCGCCAGACAAAAATAATCTTCTTTTTTTTATTGGTCTTAAGTATCGGTGTACTATTAAACACTATTTAAACAGCTGTTTATAAATATTTAAATTTAAGTTTAAATACTTAATTGTAATATTTATTAGGTATACAATATTGATAATATATTAAATTGTTACATGGAAAATATAAAGATTGTTTTGTAATTTTTTTGTAATAACTGCAGTATAATACATTAATACAATATATATTGGCCTGCTTTTTTTGGCCTTCTTCGTTTTTAGCAACCTTTCAACAAAGTGGAATGACGCCGCAGGTTGTAAATTAAAATACAATAATACGCACCTACCAAACTAGACCGACTATACCTAAATTTTAAATTATATTTAAATTAATTATTTCTTGACGTAACTTTTAACTGCTTAATCAAATAATAGGAACGAAATTAATAGGACTTAAATTATATTTTGTTCTATCTATTTATAAGTATTATTTTCATAGCAGATATTGTTAAGCTATCTACCTAATAATGACATCTCCATATAATAAATTATAAATGTATTGTATGTAAAAATTTAAATATTTTTTATAATATTATATCATAACTTATTGGAGGAATTCGTAATTGTTCAATATAATATAGTAATTTGGTTAGTGTATTGTTTGCAATGAGTGGCAATTTTTTTATTTATAAAATAACGATTTTGTTATACGTATTGCGGCCTGACACCTATAATTTATATTTTATACTATTTCTTACACTTGATATCATTTTAGAGAAAGTAAAACAAAAAATAATATTCAAAAGTTGGTGTACTGCACTGTTGATAGCATACCTATAGGTATACCTACTGTTATATTCTAATAAAAAACTTTAAACAATTATTTACTATTCTTATTAACAAAACTTCGATGAATCGGTGGAAACGTCACTTTTTTATTGACACAATGCTTTAGCTGTCAAACGAGAAGATAGTGAAAAGTATGAATCCTATATGGATTGTGTTTTGTGAGATAAGAAAGGTTTTGGATAAAGAGAATATGGAAATAAACTATTGTTAAAGTTATATTTTATTTCATCCCTCGGTAATATTCGCGAAGAGTGATAAAATCAAAATTAAGACAAATAGCTTTAAAAGTTATATATATACCTACTAACTTTATAAGGTGGGTCGTGTACCGCGGATGTGTCAGCACTCAGTATACGCATATTCAACCTGTATCGTGGTTATTGTTTTGAATCAAAGTTTAAAATATGAGTTTGCAATACGTCATTGTATAATAAATTTATTTATAGGTACTCGTATAATAAACATCTATAAATATATATATATTTTGTACCTATTGTGCCTATCAGAAAATATCAGAATCAACCCTGGAACCTGCACTACACATATTATGCCAAACAAATTATAGTAATGTTAAATAAAAAAATTGTATTATATTAGGTATGACGTTTCTGGTTAGGATATAGGTTACCAAATTATATCGTTAACTTTCATTACCGTGGTAAATAGAACGATGTGATTCGTTGGTATAAAAAATAACCAATTGAATGCACTGATTCAATTATTTATCATTTGTTGTTAAGATAACATATTATACTTTTAATGCTAAAAATATATATTATATATATTATATAATATGTCATCAATATAACGGTTAAAGAAATTAAAATTTTTGAAGTTTGATCGTTAAGGCATTCTTGTTTACTTAAAAAACAAATTAATGAGCACAATTTATATTTTTAGTAATTAACTAATATTATGGTCTGTTGATTGTTTAATAACACTCATATTACAATTATCTTGATGGCCAGGCATTCTTTTATTAATTTAAAGACAATTTTAGGGAATCATGATAACGAGTTTCGTATTTTTTTATCTTGAGATAAACAAAACAGTAAAATACAAATCCAGCGCCCTCTTAGTTTACGTCTTAACATAATATCTATGCAAATTTAAAAAAATTATTTTGGAATCTACAATATTTTGACTTATTATTAGAAATCACTTCTTCTATATAAGTGAACATGATATATAGTTAAGGTAGTTGACAGAATACTTGAAAAATTACAATATAACAGTCTCATTTTTATTTGAATTTAAGTTATACTTTTTTTTTTATATTAGTCTCCTATAGGGTACATAGGGATCTTATAGGGTTTCATTTTTTAGTTAAGTTAGAAAAAAGTGTTATGCTGCTTTAAATCAACTATGTTAGACAGAAAGTGTTTATGTACAATCATCTAAATAATTTGAAAAATTAGAAAAAATATTTCATATGATTAATAAACATCATAACATATAGTTATTTAAAATGTAAATATAAGAAAATCGTGAAATTATAGAAGTTTCAAAACAATTTAAAACTGTATAAGTTAATTAAAGAACATATTTTCCAATCAAGTACAACTTTCACGGGATTTGAGCATGTCTCATAAAATATTATACTGGAATTTATTGTAAACTTGCAAAAATGTTGAAGTATGATAAATGTCTATAAATAATAATAACAAAAAAAAGCTTGAAATGGATCCTATACATAACTTCGCAGTTTAGCATTAAATATGGATAATATTTTATACGTAAACTAAATTAAATATATAAACTATATAAATATTTAATAAATAAGTTAAAATTGCAGTAGGCGTGGATTGAATTTTAACAGAAGTTTTCATATTATTTAAATTACAATATTTATGTCAACAATTATTTAACAATTAAAATATTTTGTTTAGAAGTATATAATGTATGAAGTTAAAATTGTATATTGTAATTCAAAATGAATTAAAAACTTAAAAGGTTAAAAAAAATACAGGTAATTTCTAAAAATATCGAGTTGTGACTGTTGAAAATGATCCAAAAAAAATGGTAATTGTGTGATATAAACTATCTAACAAACGATAAACATTATAATATTGTATAGCGATGTTACAAACTGTATGGAAAAACAAATTGAATATTGCAAATACTCGAACCAATAACCAATCGCCTAATAGTTTATTTCAAAAAAATAGATACAAAAATATAATCATCAAAATCAAAATTCATACTGAAATAAATAAATGGTGAACAAAATGATTGATTGTTAGTGCACGGTATCACCGGCAATTATAATATATTTGTTCCATAATTTCGTCATAGTTTATGAATATTTTTTAAGTTCGGCCTATTATAGTCTCGTTATAAAATTAGAATACCTAGTTCGGTTCGGACTTCGGTTTGGATATCGGATTTGAGTAAAATTAAATAAAAGTTGTATTCTATTCAACATCATTAAATTTAAAACTTAGATTCATCCTTAAAAAATTAATAATAAACACCGGAAAAGTTACTCTGCTGTATAGCAGGTTTTTAGGGTACCTCGTCAGTAGTCATTAAGTCGATTACTCTAATAAGTGTGTTGAACTCAATGACGATAATCGGATATTTTAAAATGTATTCGAGTTAATATTAGTAATTTATATTAATATTATTAATACGGTCGGTAGAACTATTTTTTGCCAATAACATCATAATTAGTTTACAACATTTATCAATTGGCAAGAAAAATGATAAAATGAGGATTTCACAAAAAATTGTAAATCACTTAAATGAAATAATAAATATGCATAATATATAGGTAGTATAATCTCCGTCTAAATACAATCATTGGAAAATGCGATTAAATACGCATTATTGTTATATTGACGATTACGGTTTTTAATACGTATTACTTCATTATCTGAGGTCATTAGCAATCATAGTAAATTTTTTCTCTTCATATAATATATTATGTTTGATTACATTTTCAAGTATACCTATACTATTCCATAATAAACAGTGGTAATGTGGTATTCGCTCAGGCCTCGTATTTCTGACAATATAACCGATTTCTGCTCTACACTCGCAACCCCTTCCTCTCACATATCACATAGGTATACTCATGGGGGGCTAGAAGGGTTACTTGCACCCCCTTTAAACTATTGAGCCCCTGCAAAATATATACGGGCGCCCATGGTTTAGGTACTTGCATAGTTGCATGTCTATATATATATATAGTGAGACTTCTATATTATTACTAAATCTATATTCTAATTATAAATAAAACTATATTCTAACTATAGAGAATTTCGTTAAATATAATTAAATTAATTTGGTTCTAATTGTGTTTGGTCCTCAAAAATATTTCGTTAAACAGAAAAAAATTATGCTAAATGAAAGTTCGTTACGTATGGAAGTTTCACTGTATATATACCAGATACCTACAATATATTATACAGTGTTATATTATAATATAATATTATATTATTATAATAAATATTTTAATGTCTTACCGCGAATGATCTTCACGTATATAATATTATACAATGAAATATATATATAATATATTACGTAGAACGTGCGGGATTGGAGAAGAATATTATTCAAGTGTAGCGATCGAGGAACGACGACGACGACTCAGTGCAGGTATATACGTATATATTATTATATAAATATGTAATAATATAATATTTTAGTCGGAGGTCCGCGTGGACAGCAACAGGCTGCAGGTACGACGAGTGGGTCGGTCGAATAAAACACACGATGATCGTATGGGAAAAAAATGCACTCGAGTGACCGCTGAAGCGGGTCGCAGGGCAAAGACTCAAAGGTCCGTTTCGGTACGGATCGGGCGCGTAAAAGCCGAAAAGGCTGTGTTCCAGCCTGCTACGGGAGCGATACGACGGCGACGATCAGGACGACTCGGTTGTCCCGCGGGCGACGCGTGCGGAACGGCTACGGAGGCGGTCGGCCGGTCGGCGCGCGCCTTTTATAGGGATACGTGGCGCGCGGTTTGTGTCACGTTTTTACGTTAGTTTTCTCTCAGTTTTGGGCGGCATGCATGCCCCCCCCCCCCGCGGGGACCCATCGCCGGGCTATTCGCCAAATAATTCTGCCGAGGACGTATGAATCGTCGCCGCGGTGCTGTATAAAAGTCGAGATTGTCGGCAAAACGAAATATAAATGGAAATAGGTACCTATTTATCGGAACGATGACAGTAAAAAAAAAAAAACCGTTCGTAGAACGCTAAAATAAATCCGAGAAGAATCACATCCAATGTATCAAAATGTTTTCCAAAATTAATAGTAAGACCGTGCACCCCCCCCCCCCCCCGACCCAAGCGGATTTGGCGTAATATAATTATTAATATAATATAGGTATAAAATTATACATAATAATAATATATGACTGGCAGGCTCGCCGTGTTCTAATATTATGTGTTTCCAGCGCATAATATTTTTGGTTTCCCATTACCGAAAACGGATACGGTTTTATTCGTAGGAGAAACACTTTTAATTGGACGTATATTATTATTATTATAATATACATCAACACGACTATATAGTCTATAATAATCTTATACGTTGGTTGCGGTTATAATTAACGACCACCGGGTTATTTTATTATCACATGTATTACATGTATTATTATGTTCGTAAGGTTTAATTCGATATGCTATTACCTACCTATTTAGTTTTCGAGCGACAATATCGCGGATACAAAAATATGGATTGTCTCTCTCTCTCTCATTCTTGTATATAATTTTTATTAGAGACAGGGTTTAGTTGTCGCACAGGTTACATACTGGTTGGTCGTGATAATGTTAAAACAACTTCAAAACTATATAGATATTATGTACGTATATTTGTGTTCGTTATATTTACTGTAAATTATCACAATCAATATTATAGTCATTTTTATCTCGGCTATAGGCCGATTTTGACGAATTTTAAGATAAAAAAAGGTGGGTAAGTGGATGTTGCTCTGCTGTACAGTAGATTACAAGTGGGTCACTGTATAATGGTTGGTATTAAATTTGAATTCAATGATATAATATCATTGTATAAGAAAAACAATTCTGAGCGGAGACGGTTTGTCAGTCTAGGTATTAGACATACCTATTATAGGTATACTTATCTATAGTATTAAAAAGAAATTGACCTATAATAGGTATTAATAATAAATTCCAAATTAATCATATCACAATATCAATCAGGTAACGCGTTATACATCAACAACAAACCGTGGTACTATCATAGATATATAATAGTATACTTTAGAAGTTTCAAGTACGGTATGTCAGTCTATAGACTATTATATAATATTATATATGTTATTAAAAAAAAATTGACCTATAATAGGTACCTATAATAAATTCCAAATTAATCATATCACAATATCCATTAGGTACTTATAACGCGTTATACAATATGTAATTTCGTCCAAATTTGAACTTAAAATGAATATAAAAGTAAACTGTGTAAATGTATTTTTTAGATTTTTTAGAATTAATTACTTACGTGGAATCTTCTTCTAAATTTTCAATTCTTAGATACAAAAGTTGAACATTTTATAAATTTTTAACTACAAAATAATTATTCAATTTTAAATTTGATAAATTTGTCAACATTTTAACTTCAAATGCTTATAAAAAAAAATTGTGCCAATGTATTTTTAATATTTTTCAACTGATATTGTAGCAATATATCAGGAGCCATTGTATTAAATTTTTACACTTTTTGGCCCAACAGATAAAACTTT
>NC_042494.1:55141511-55165931 GCF_005508785.2 Acyrthosiphon pisum
AATTTTGTTTATATTATAGTTTTGCCGACTTCGCGTAGGAATATGTAACGCGAACCGCAAACCACGCGATGGTTTTGTCCCGCGAGAGCTTGACGACGACGGCGGCGGCGGCGGGAAGTCGTGATGGGAGCGAAAATACGAAAATTGTAATCAGCCGCCGCCGACTATCCGACCTTACTCAACTCAGCAGAAACCGTAAAACAATAAAATAAAATCGAGGATAAAATTAATAATAATATTATGCGATGCCATGTTGTACAAGCTTTATACAGCGATCGGTCGACATGACGACGGTCGTTTTTGTCGAAACTGCCAAACTATTGATACATACAAAATGTGTGCTGCAGCTGCAAAATTGTATTTTTCTAAGCTAATGCGTTACAATATATAATATTTGTGATGTATGACGCCTTGTCAATACATTGATATATATTAAATATAAGAAATATACATTTAAGTAAATCAGAACTTTATTTTAAATATAAATGAGATTCAAAAAAACATGTTTTTATAATTCAAATTGGAGGGAAAGAATTTAACAATGAATGATCAGTAATGACTAGCACCATTCTCAGAGTGTGCTTCTTATCAAATTAATACATCAAAGATGTTATATATTACAATATTATAATGACCATCACAGGAATTGCGGTATATATAATAAATAATATAATATTAAATAATAATATTTAAAATGATTTATTGAAAAAAAAATTCAATAATATTAACAATGTTCGGCTAGCGCAATGCACGTGGAGTATTAAGTTATAAGTATATAAAAAAAATTGAATTAATAATTGATGTATAAGCAATATACACGAACAATAATAATTTCAATCAAAGTCTAAAGTGTGATATTACCGATATTATTTGTACCTATTTGTTAATTTTGTCAGGTAAATCATTTAATTAAATGTACCCAATATTAATATTAATTTGAAAATGAATTGTGCATCACATCTTATTTTTCCTTTTACCTAATTACGCATGTACCGGCCTTTTTATTTTTGGTCTTTTTCACCTCAGACTTTTTGGTAACTAGTCTATACCATCATTCATAGATTATAAGCGCAGCTGGTGCATATCACATAATATGCCATACGATACTCTGGACCTGTAGTCGGCAGTGATCATGTTTCTGGTTACGTATATACCTAACTTGATCAAAGTGTAATATCGACACCACGCATGTGTGCTGCACGGAGGACTTAACTCGACGCGTCCATATACATACACATATATTATTATATTATGTTTATAAACACTGTATAGTGTTTACAGGTATTGATGGTATTACATTATTTTATAGACTCGTCGAATTCCGCTGAGGCGAAAGCGAATTTCTACGATATACACAGCCATACATGTACACGAAAACATGTCCATTTTGTTGTAGGCATTTCGACTGAGGGACAACTCTATATTATTATACAATTTAGATGTACACAATATTCTATAAGATATTTTTTATCTACAAAAGTATTTATATTATTGCCAGTAATTAATAATAATTACTAATCAAGAGCAGCGCAATGAAAGCTGCGTAATGCCCGTTTATACGTATATATAGTATATATACGTATATATTATATACAATATACATATAGGTTTAGAGTGCCTACCTATATTATTATTTATTATTTACGAGCTGCGATATCATCGGCACACACAATAACATATGAGTTATATTGTTTACAACACATAATTTTAGAGAGTCGATAAAAGCGATTTGTTGTCTAAAAGGCGCGTTCGTTAAAGTCGAACGTGCGGCAATGCCGTAGCGTGTGTATATTATTCACGATGACAGACGGCAGGAAACCAACACCCGCCCAATGAACCGATAACGGCGGCGGTGACTTAACGGTAACGAATCGAGTTCCGGGTTCTGTATAATATAATATACTACATAGGTACACACACATAAAATATAATAATTTATTAGATACTATATATGCATTATTGTTTATCATTATTGTATTATACTCGTCACATCGGTAGGTTATAGCTGCTCTGTCCGTGTCAGCAGCAGTAGCGAACGTCAACTCGTTTGGAATCGCGTATTACGTGAGAAATTAGAAGATTGTATATTATTACATTGGTATATAATACATGCAACAGTGATTATTTAGTTTTCGTGGCATGCTCAGCGATTTTAAACAGCCATAAATCACGACGACGTTTACAAAAGAAATGACGTCATTATAATATTGTGATTATTAAACACCAATTTGTCCTGTATACATAGTCTGCACTTCTATGGTTACATCGTATTTACTGTGGGCCTATGTAGCTGTGTTCTGTACAGTTTATAATATATATACAATAATATATACATCTGCAGCGACGGCGACGGAGGAGTGTTTATTACATTTGAGGACGTTATCGTCTATTTGGAACTCCAAAACGGTCAGTGAACTCTTTTACTGTGGTAATAACACAACACGCCAAACAAACACACACCTATTTAATGAGAGATAGTGTACCTACCCGGCGACTGATTAAAAATAAGAAAATATTCATAAAAAAAAAAAATATTATTATAACAATATCCCGTGGCCGCCACAGCTTGCAATCGCTTGCAATCGCTTACAAGTATCTCTATACGATATACATTTATAATAATATATTATACCGTATTCGTATATTATGCAAAACGTTTATAGGGTGGTATGTGTGTGTGTGTGTGTGTGTGCTTGCTACGTAGCAACTATAACTAATGCGATTTAGCGGTGCACACAGAGGATATAATAAAATGTATAATACACCTATATACGCACCAACTATATATAGTTATTATTGTGCGCCGGATCCAATTAAGGATTAAAATAAAAATAATACTATACATGTATAATATGTATATTGTATATAATATAGGTATATATTTATATTATGCATCGGGACGACGGCGGCAGAAAACTTATAGTTCAACAACCGCAATCGATTCGGACGCTGCGAGAGTCTTAAACGTTCGCTGTGTAACGTGTAGGTACTTTACCTATAGGCTATGTGTATAATGCATATGCGATATATAAATATATATAAATTATATATTGATACTGATATGATATTATTATGTATACTTAACAGTTAACGACATTGTGGTTCCTTATCTTCGTTCGAATTCGAGCGCGTAGGTCGAAACACGTAATCCGCGCGCGTGTCGATGAGAAATAATAAAATAATATATCATTACGGCCCACGACTGTAGAGTGCAGACGTGTTTGCGTGTGTGGTTTGCAACCCGTTATTCGCCGAGTCGCAGGAAGTTGTAGGGATCACAAAAATCCGATGATTAAAGAGGAAAACAGCGAGGAAAGAATGCGCTGCGCTGTGCGGAAAAAATATATTGACTTTTTCAAATGACCAAAAACTGTTATCCGAGAAGGAAAATCCAGCGTTCCATATTTCCACATACTATTACGGGATATTGGGAGATTTGGTATAACTTTTTTTTTTACATTTAATTGAATATATACAATCTGTAATAATATTTACAATAAGTATATTGGATGGAATAAAATTGGCTTTGATGGCATGAGGGCAGTGGCGTAGCCAAGATTATGAAATGGGGGGGTGTTTTAGGTATAGATTAAAACCAAGTTTTTACAGTTTTCGTATATAAATAAATTTAGAGTTCAGGACTTGACTTGTTGCACTAAAAATTATCGAAATATGCAGTCAAAATTCTCAAAATATGCTTAAATATATGTACTATGTAGCAATATTTTTATATTATTTTTAAAAATCATAAAACATACTGCAATTTAGGTAATAAAAAACTAAAAAAGGTGGGTAAGTGGATGTCGCTCTGCTGTACAGTAGGTTACAAGTGGGCCACTGTATAGTGGATAGTATTAAATTTGAATTCAATGATACAATATCACTGTATAAGAAAAACGATTCTGAGCGGAGACGGTTTGTCAGTCTAGGTATTAGACATACCTATCATAGGTATACTTATCTATAGTATTAAAAAAAAATTGACCTATAATAGGTATTAATAATAAATTCCAAATTAATCATATCACAATATCAATCAGGTAACGCGTTATACATCAACAACAAACCGTGGTACTATCATAGATATATAATAGTATACTTTAGAAGTTTCAAGTACCCACAAATAATATTATACAATCATTACAATCACAACAAAATAACTAAAATAGTTATTCCAGGTTTTTTAATATGTAATTTCGTCTAAATTGGAAATTAAAATGACTATAAAAATAAATTGTGCTTATGTATTTCTTAGAATTTTTGGCAACATAATTAAATATTTACGTGGAATCTTGTTTTAAATTTTCAATCCTTAGATATAAAAGTTGAACATTTTATACATTTTTAACTACAAAATAATTATTCAATTTTAAATTTGATAAATTTTGTCACATTTGAACTTCAAATGCTTATAAGAAAAAATTGTGCCTATGTATTTTTAATATTTTTCACTGCTATTTTAACATGTATCAGGAGCTTTGTATTATTTTTTACACTTCTTGCCCATTAGATACAAACTCAACATATTACGTAGTTTCGTGATTTTTCCATATTTTGTCAATTTTTGAACTTTAAATGCTTATAAAAAAAAACTGTGACTAAGGATTTTTAATATTTTTCATCTGCCTTTGAAATAATATACTAGCTTTCTATTAAATTTTCAAGCTTTTTTAACCAACAAATAAAATTTTATTGATATTTTAAGAAAAAAAACTAAAAAAAAATGGAAAATGAAAATGTTCCTAAACAGTTCAAAACAAATCATAATATTTTGAAAATTTCATCGCGTATAGAAAATGTAAACATAAACAACCGGTGAATATTTCATGTATATACATTCATTTGTTTTAGAGTTACACAAAAGCCAAAATCGATTTTGTGAAAAACCGATTTTGCGTAAAAATTCCCGTTTTTTCTTAATTTTTCTTTTGTTTTTCACGGCGCTTTTGAAAACTACTGGAAAATTTTTACTTTTGACCCCCCGAAGTACCAACTAGATTCACTTTCCTATCAGAAAAGATACTGTTGAAGAAAATCCAAGCACTTTTACTGTCCTAAAAGGTTGTTGTCAGACACAAAAAAAAAACACACATCATTGTAAAATCAATACATTCATCGTTCCACTCAGAATCTAAAATGAAATTTAAGTCTGCAAGTAATTTTTTTTTCCGTAAATACATTGATTATTAATATACTTTAGCTATATGTGATAATATATTGTTAACTTGACAAATAAATATTGTATTAACGTAGGTAGGTATATTTTTGTGTGTAATTATTTTCGACTGCATTGATAAGTTGTATAAACCGTGTTAAAGTAAATTTGTTATCAAATTGAGGTTTATTATCACAGAATACGAAGGGCTGGTTTTCACGTGTTTGTAAAAGATTTAATCTAAATATGTTTAAATGTGTTACATTTTAATAACTTGTTGTTTTTTATTAATGGATTTAACCGATTTGTATCAAGTAGGTAATTCTAAATTTGACACAATTTTAACACAGACATCTAAAAGCTTAAGTTTAGGGACAATACTAAACCCGTGCATAACTAATGAATGATGGATGTGAAAATCAACCCAGATTTTTTTTTAGTGAGTTCTCAAGATAGTATATTTTGAATAATGTGACAATATAATAAAATTGTGATTAAAAAAAAAATGAAAAAGTAAAAACTGTGACAATTAGCCCAGGTTTCCCTACCTTATCTCTATAGTATCGGGTGATCCACTGCGGACAATTGCGATGGTAAATTGGCAGTCACTGTTGTGTCGAATTTCACATGATCCTTCAAATACGACTTATAATTTGTTAATTCGTTTACATGTACACAGTGGCGGTGATTCGATACTCAGTTTGGTATAGGTATCAAATGTCATTACATTTTCAATAGATTTAATGTGGAACTATTCTAAACGCTCATAGCTAGACAGAGTCGGACTACAAAGAAAACTCGAATGTTGGTATTATATATTTTTTTATTTCTAATTTTTTAATAGTAACTTATAATGGTGACTGTGCATAATCAACATACCGGATTTTCGCTCCCACAAATGAATTTTTTTTCTTAGTGGCGTGAAATAGTATATAGGTAGATTGTATACCTATTATTGTTATAAGGACAGGACACACCGTTTCATATTACTCGTACCAGTCGTACCAAACGTCTGTTAAAACGACAAACCTGCGCTACAACTTTTACGGCAGACTTTCAGCTAACAGTTAAGTCCATTTGCTCTTGTTCATATTAATAGTATAGTAAAACTTTGTTTACAAATCGCGCTTATCAATTATTACTTATTAGATAAGCAAACATTTTGGTCTATAAATAGATTAGTATAGCAAACATTAAGTTAGTAAACGGCGTTTAAAATAGGCAAATGTGGTACATAAGTGTGTAGAAAGAATAAAATGTTTATAATATTCTTGATGTAAGGCATTTCAAAAATAAAAATAATTTAGTATTATAATTTTGAATATTTTCAAAGTATAAACTTTACTATTTTACATGATAATATAAAGGTGTAAAATACCTTTAATTTAGGTAAAATATGTTCCTATGGGGAACGGGTATAGAATGCATTTTAGTTCTGTTTTTTTCTTGAAATTTAAAAATTACTTTTACAATAAAGTTTCTGTTTTTATTTTTTTTTCCATCCAACATGTCTTTTATTTTCTATTTGTATTTGACTCAAAATTCAAGGCAAATTATTGTCTCTACTGAATGACATATCATTACGTTACATATTTTACTGAAACAATTTTTATATAATATGTATAGATTGACAAACATTGTTTTATTTTAGGAGACAACCTAAGTTCATTTTTAATATTATTATAATACGCATTCATATCAATCATATTCATATCCTGTTTATGTTTCAGATAGTTTTTTACTTATATTTTTCCCTATGAATTTTGATTTTATACCAAGTTAGTTCATACGCAAGTTGACTTCGTATACTGGGTCATAATAATATAACTCCCTCCATTTATGTAAAGATACATAATATTATGAATGATGTATTACACACACACTCGCAACTTAAATTAATTGTAGTTGCCAGTATTATTAGTTTATTATATTGGTCATTAATACATATATTTATAAAATACGAACACGTAACTACTCGCACTATACGAAAGCTCTTCCGAACTTCGTGAGTCGGTCTACGGACAACGATAAACTGTCACGTTAATTCAGAGTACTATTAGCCATTGCCCATTAGGTACTTCCAATCGATAACATTTATCGATAAAGATAACATTTCTAAAATAGTAATTGAAATAGACAATAATTCAATGTAAAATGTCAAGTAAAACCTTAAGATACCAAATATGCATTATTATGCAGTAACAAAATATAAATATGCTTTGAAGGAAAAATGGATCGAAATATGCAAATATATGCAACATAAGAATTTTGATTTCGTTTTTTATATTATGTCACAAAACAAATGTCTATCCTACTTTGCAACTTTTATTATAAAAGGAAAAAAATATGCAAATACATGAATATCCGCGCTTGAGTCATTATTATCATTACATTAAATTATAATATACCTACATAAAAATTACATACGTTTATCGTGAAATTATAATTTAATTTCGAATCAGTTACAGTAATAATATTATGATTGAAAAATAAGTTTTATAAAGCATTATAATTTGCTAAGGGGGGAACCTTAATGAAAATAACTAACTTATTACACAAGTTGAGTTAAGTTAAAGGAATACAAGATCGATAAGTCAGAAGTAAACAGTAAACAGTTAACAAATCATAAATTTAACTCGATAAGTTAATATAGTGAATAATACTTTTTTAATTTAGTATCTGGATCAATGCATACAGAGTGACTGCGTTCTTTCTAATTTCCTAAATTATAATAAACAATTGTATTGATCTTTTATCATAACGTACAGAGTATTGTGTATATACCTACATATTTTACTTTATATGATTATTAAATATTTAAACATCTCAATTATAATTTAAATAATATTATTTTTTTTATATCAAATAGTAATTTAAACTTTATTCATATAAAAGTATGGCTATCTAATCTACTAAAATCTAAAATATATCCATGTAAAAAATTATTTTATTTAGAAAAATGTTTGAACGTATGGCTTATTTTTTAATCAACTGAGAAAAACAAAGTTACTTCAACTGTTAATTATTAAGCTAAGTTCATAAGTTGATTAGTAAATTATAAGTAATTAGTTAAGTTAAAAAGTGAATGCCTATTATTTGAGTGTATAGGTGTACGGATATATAGTATATCCCTTACCTCTCACGTGTGTCTATAGTTGTCCAGTTGTGTTCTGTAAGGCACTTTAATACCTACTAAATCAGATAGCCAAACTTCAAACAACTTTTGTGCAATACAATATCTTTATACTCTGTCAAAGAATTTTGTGGTAGAAAACATCATATGATATCGTTCTCTATTTACACTTACGTTTTACAAAATTAGCCAATTACTACTAAACACGGCTTTTATGTTATAATAAAGGAGAAATTCCTAAGTTCACGATTTTCATGTTAATATTAACAAGGTACCCATTAAAATATATTGTATATTATATTATGATATTTAAAATCGAAATTATAGGTGACCGCTCTACTTTACAGTTGTAGATGTCGAGTGTACCTCATAATTTAGTAAATCACTTTAACGTATTACTGTATTAGTTATAAATTGAGATAATTGTATAAACTGATAATTACATTATAATAATATAATATGATTGTCACGATCTGCGAAACTGGAAAATATATAATAATCATTTTTTTTTGGAATTTATCTATTTGGTATCTTGAACCCTTATATAATATAACTTACTACTGTTACTACTTACTAGGTCTTTTATGATTTGCTTTTAATTATTTTTCACTCAATAAAAAAAAATATTGAATAGGTAGCTTAAGCTGTAATAAGCACGTGTCAAAGAAATACTACACTGCTATAATCATGAAAACCATGCACCTACAGGGATTTGGCTATGCTTAATCATTATTCATTAATGCGGATTATCTTGTCTATATGAACTCAACTAACTAATTTTACACTAAACATATGTAATAGTATTTATTCTTTTACGATTTATTATTTCTAATTATATTAATTTTATCATTCACTCTCGTATAATCATGTCTTATACAATTATACTAAGTAGGTACATTGTGTATTATTCTGTAGTTTCTTCCATAGACGATAGACGTAAATACAATATTATAGTATTATAATAGGTACTATTTAATTTATAGATGAAATAAAACAAATATGAATAAATATAAAATAATTTTTAATTTTTCAACTTAAGAGTAAGCAGTAAGTAGCACTCTATAAGTATTACTTAGAGTCCATGTTATCGATAAATTATATTCAGTAAAATAAATATTGATTTATATTTAATAAAATGTTCTATTTTAAGGGGTGTTTAAGGGGATTGGAAGTGGTGATTTTCTATCTTTTCAGTCTAACACACGTGCAACATAGGATTATAGACATGTTCTATTTCCAACGTAACGATTAATCTAGAGAAGTGATAAGAATTCTGAAAATAGATTTGAATTCGTCGTCAAGACTTCTTGAGATCGACTTTCCCACATTGTTGATTTTTTGATTTAAACTTCTCCAAAAATTGAAATTTGTCAATTTTAATTATTCTTTTTAATATATAGTTTTTATGATTTTAGGGGGATAATATCAAAAATGTGGGAAAGTCAATCTCAAGTAGACTTGACGACAAATTCAAATCTGTTTTCAGAATTCTTATCGCTTCACTATATTAATCGTTACGTTGGAAATAGAACACGTCTATAATCCTATGTTGCAAGTGTGTTAGACAAAGACAGAAAATCGCCACTTCCAATCCCCTTAACCGCAGGACTTTACTACAACGATTGTTTAAGCGATTAATATTTCCCTCTTAATTTGTATTATAAGTTATTATTATGTAATTTCAAAATCAAATAATTTTAATTACATTTTAAAACTATTTGTAATTTTTAAACAAATATATATATATATATATATAAATTAATCGAGTTATTTAAAAATATACATATTAATAAAGGTTTTTTTAAAATATAATAATTCTACTACCGATTCATTTTGTTGTATTTTATTATTCAACGTAATTAAGTATTTGATTTATAAAATCAAATAGGTACATTGAAATTAATAATTAGGAAAAGTATTTCTAAGCATTTAATTTTTTTTAAGTGTTTTTTTAAAAAAAATATTGTTAGGTCATGATTTAATATTTTTTCGGTCATCAACTTCCGAGTCCTAATAATTATAATAAAACAGTATACTATACATTACAATTTTATTATGATTTTACGAGTATAACGTGACTCGATGACACGTACTCTTGGGTCAATTACCCAACATCAAGTCCTGTATATAATATTATTATTAACATTTTATATTCAGACTATTCTGAGATATGCAAGAATTGTATTAATTTTACACATTTTTTATATGAATACTTTTTGGAGTAAATTGTGTTTTGTAAACTTATTGATTTTCCCAGACATATTTAGATTGTTTTTATTTAACTATAGGTTCCTAATTTAAATGGCACACATTAGTACATATTACATAATATATTTATATGATGACCAACTTGTTATGGCTGTATACGATTTTGATACATAGGTACAATATAAACATTTAACGTTAAGCATTGTAATAACAATTCTAATGTAATGCTACACTATGTAGTTTTATCTTTTAGATGCCATCTAACGACAAGCAAATAGTTTAATATAAACTGATTTTGATGGCATTATTTTCTATAGGAGTACTGCGGGAACGTAACCTGTGGAATTTATTTATTTTTTGATTCTTCAATCGCCAAAATAAATTATATTGTCTAAAAGTTTATTCCCAAATTCAATTCCATCAAACAATTTAAACTGAATGCAGGACCGGATTGGTTAGGCGAGCTACCGAGAAAATCTCGGTGGGCCGCTTAAAGTTCGGACTAGTCGTGTGAGTGTGAGTGAAAATAAATTCATGTTTAAAACTTTAAAATACGATTGGCCACCTATAAGCTCATAATAATTATAGACGTAATTTTGGGCTACTGAATATGTAAATGGACCGCTTATAGAAGTGAAAATCTCGATGGGCCGATACATACCAATCCGACCCTGACTGAATGTAATACTTTATATTATAACATTATAATGTTCTAGAATCGTAATAAGTCGCAGTGTCTTGGTTTTTATTGCACTACCCACCTGATCGGTAAACCACTTTGATTTCATAAATGTTCACTATTTATTTTTATTTTTCCATTATTATTTCTATAACTGAAAAATACCAAAAGTAGTTTATAATATAGATAAATAAGACATGGATAGGACAAAAACGTATTCATTTTATGGGTTAGTTTTGCGGTCCAACATCGATAAGAAATTGAGGCCGTTTGCTTATATTTTTATACGTATTTATATATATATGATTATATCTATATTCTATATAGATAATCAGAATATCGAAATAGGTATATTTTTTTTCCTCAATTCGTATAATTTCATTCTTCACCAATAAGACGTTATGTCCTATCCATAGATATATAAAACAACTAGATAGCCGACTATATATTACATTGCCATAAGAATGTTGAAGTCGGGCCGCCATATGCCAACAGGGCAATATTTACATAATAACTCAATAGATAAGACACTGATATCTGATAATAAATCAATATATATCAATAATATCAATCATGCGATTTTGAAAACATTGCCCTGTTGGCATATGGCGGTTGACTTCAATATTATCCTGTAGTCGGCTATCTAGTTGTTTTAAATGTCTATGCCTATCCATGTCTTTATTACCTATAATTATAATGGATAATTACACAAATCACACACTAACACATTTTATAGTATATTTATATATAGGTAGCTGACTATATGAAATACAATAAACTAGGGTTGACGGTATTGAAATTTGAAACCGGTATTGCGGTATTAGATTCGGTACCGGTATGAAACGGTATACCACAATACCGGTATATACCGAAAAACCGTAATACCGAAAAACACTGAAATGATATACTGAGGGAGTAAACATTTTTTAAAAAACATTATATTACGGTATGTTTTCCGGTATGCACCGGTATTACGGTATATCGTTGGAGCGGTATTTGTGCAAAAACCGGTATACCGGTTTTGATGGTATACCGAAAAAACCGTCAACCCTACAATAAACTATACGACATAGTATGTTAGTATTGAATATAAATCCTTTAGACGGTCAATGACTGCAAAAAATAACTTTGAGCATTATTTAAGATGCTAAATATAGTGTTTGTTAAACATTTAAGTCATTTTAAAACGGTATTAATATTAACCATTTGTACACTAATAGTTTGAGTTAATTAAATTAAAGATAATATACAGGTATTTGATTAAAAAAAAAAAGAAAAACTGAACAAGATTCTTTTAAACGTGTAATAGTGTAATATCACCTAGACCTAGGTACCTATATAATTATTTGGAATCCCCTGCAGTGTATGTATAATTTTCGATATATTAGTCTATATACGCTTACGCGGTCTTATAAAATTGTATCTCGTCATCTATGTAATCGACCGGAGAACCGTATGTAAAGACGCAAAGTGCATAAATTACGCGAACTTTGGAACCATCGCTCGTGCAATTTTCTTTATCCGGCGCTGTCCGGGTCTTGCTTTGTCTACGCGATCACGTGGTTTTCCCTCTTTTGATAAGCTACGGGTATAATTCGTGCGCACACCAGTTCCTTTTACATCCTTGGACAATTACACGGATATTTAACCCTACGCCCCTTAAGTTAAACGAAACTTCGACTGTTAATGGACTTTGAATTTTATACTCTCTAATTGGATATAATATAATGGCAGGTTATGCCTTCGTTGTACATAATTTTAAGGTCAGACTCATCTCGCTTAAAATTTGTAAGTAGAAAATATAGTTTCTTTTCCCGGTCCTTTCTTCAAACGCTGGTCCCGTATATGCACTCCATTATTATTATTGTTACTTTAATATACTCTCGTTCATTCTATGACCACCCGCTCGCCAAATCCGGTGTTATTAACGCGACGTGACGACGAGTCCGTAGGTAGGTATATTCTAGACTCGTTTCTGTACGTGAACTGACTTTTTTACGCTTCCTCATTGTACAAACGGGCATTGTTAATGACGGTGTAAATATTATATATTATATGAATTATTATTATTATTATTTTTTTTTACCGTCATTATAATGACACGCGGTGGAAATCCTTTTTAGTGAAAGAAACGGTAATACTCTTTAAATCCTTTTGGGGTAATTTATTATTTTCACGTCATGCTTAGGGCATTTTTTTCCACGTACATACCGTTAAAATTTGAAACGGATTTTGTGTTAATTTCAAGCATTCTGTGACGACCGACGGACCACATTAGTATGATATAATATACGACAGCGAATGAATTGGCTCAAATGTCAATAACACTAATCCAAACGCGGGTCAACAAACAGCCTGTGTAGCTGCAAAAGTGCATAGAAAATATAACTAGCTGTAAGGTTTCCACCGGTGTCCAGGGCTCGGTGCTTTTTAATGGGACAGTTCATTTTAGGTAATCGTTTATGCGGTTCTCCTTGGGGAATATTATAGCTTGCTCCCCGTTTGCGTGAGTAAAAAAATTAAACAAAATAAAATATTAGACCAGCTGATAGCATTGTCTAAGGTCACATGTCACATTGCGCAATGCTGATGTTGTGTATTTCCAGGTTTTCATAATGACGAAATCTCAGTCAAAAGAAGACCTTATTGGCTCTAAAGAGCAGCTGCGTGGAGATCGTAAATCATTCGTCTTACCGCCCGATTATGTGTTATCACCCACCGAAAAAAAGTTTCTGTTGCTCGCCGAACGAGGAGACTGCGCGTCTGTTCAGAGGTATGTAAATTACGCCATAGAAATTATTGGAATCCTAAGAAAACACTTGCCCTGGAATTTTCATTATACCGAATATAAAAGAAAACACTTTAATTCGAAGAAATATCCATAAATACTTGAACGTTTTCCTTCTTTCCGTTAATAATATTAATTAATTGTTAAAAAAAACTTCACCATTATTACACCGATCCTTGGAATGGTGCATTTTATCTCTATAAAATGTATTATATAATATGTTTTATTTATATCGAAATTAATAAGAAATTTCTGAAAATATACTTTCTATTTTCATTTTGTTTTTTTAAAATATAATATTTAGTTATAAATTATAATAGATATCGATGAAATAATAATTATAATTAATATCGTGTATTATGAGTACAAATTAATAAATGGCAGTGAAATAGTTGATAACTTAAAACCCTTAATACATTAAATTATTTTTATACCATATTCATTAATATGGTGTGTTGATTGTTTTACCACGGAGAGTGCCGAAATTGGGTAAAAACAAATTATAATATTTAATGTAGGATATTGGAGGAGCACAGAGGTCAGCCGGATATACTTAACATCGACTGCACGGACCCGTTGAACAGATCGGCATTGATAACAGCCATCGAAAATGAAAACATGGATTTGATACAGTTGTTGCTCAAATCCGGGATCAAGGTTAAAGATGCTTTGTTGCACGCTATCAAGGAAGAGTACGTGGAAGCGGTGGAACTTTTACTGGAATGGGAGGAAAAGATACACGTCGTTGGAGATCCTTACGTGAGTTTGCGTACAACTTAAGTCGAGTAGTGTCCTTAAAATACTCCACGTTACACACACATATTATCTATATGCAATATGCATTATGCATAATATATTATATTATTATGTGTTTACAGTCTTGGGAAGCAGTGGAATCGTCGGCTTCGACGTTTACGCCTGACATAACGCCACTGACACTTGCAGCTCACATGAACAACTATGAAATATTAAAGATCCTTTTGGACAGAGGTGCTACATTGCCCATGCCCCACGACGTCAGGTTCGTCCTACGCAAATTACAATATGATATATGTTTTTTGCAAACGTTTAATATTCATTAGTTAAAATTAAATTATATGACGCAAGTCATGAACGCCAAAAAACGCTCGTAGAATAGAATTAATTAATGGGTAGTATTATGCAAATGGGTTGATGCATAGTAAGTACATGGAAACGACTATACTACTACAGGGCGGCTACCTACGTTTCTACAAAATAACTGGCAATAGGTTTTTTTTTATGTTTGATACCTACTTTTATACATAAAAATGTTGCAATATTTTATATTTATTAAAACTATGGTATAGTTGATTTAAGTGGTAAGTAATGTTGAACCAAAGACTGTAATTAGTTGGTTGTGATATATATAGTTATTTTTGACATTGAATGTTTAGGAACTAAAATAGTATATAAATTATAAATTATATACATTAAAAAACTAAATCATTGTAATTTATATAATAGCAGTTTATAAGTTATAACCATAGCAGGAAAGTTTAAAATGAGAATACAATATTAGATTAAATGTGACGTGCAGTCATACGGGTTCGTAGATTTCGGTCACTCCGTATTAATTGTATATTTTAAAAAACCAAGTAAATCGAAAGGGAAAACATGATTAAAAAAACTAAATAGTTTTCTAGCTTTCGGTTGGAAAAAATAATTACCTATACAAATAGTATCGATAAAAAGTGTTGAGTAAAGTGCGAGAACAAAATGCAATAATGAAAAAAAATCATTCTCTTTTAGCTGTATTGAATTTTAAGCTGATACTAAAATAATATACAATAGGACAGGTATAAATTGTATAAATTCATAACTGGGTTTACCTATTAATAGGTTGAATAATTTTAAATATTTTTATATTCCTAAAAAAATGCTGCAACAAAATATTAAGAATGATGTTCAGTTATGTAAATGTAATTTATAAACAGTTAAAATATAATGCATGTTCTTAATAAATTATACTGATAAATTGCCATTTAGTGGTCGGCAAAAAGTTCATCGAACTATTACCTATCTACGTAAAGCATCACATTTTCGTTATTTTATGTTGTCATTAGATTTAGCTAAAGTTGCATACATTTATGTTGTACCTATCTGGCTATCTATGACTATATTAATTTATTATTTCAGATGTGGCTGTGATGAGTGTATCACGTCAAACACACATGATTCACTTCGGCACTCGCATTCAAGAATAAACGCATACAAAGCACTGACGTCTCCATCCCTGATAGCTCTATCATCAAGAGATCCCCTGCTGACCGCTTTCGAATTAAGTTGGGAGCTTCGCCGACTTAGCACCATGGAATCTGAATTCAGAAATGAATATAATGTGAGTTAGTTATAAATAGAGGTTAAGGGGTATATATAATATTACACGTTAATTTATGTACGCGTGTCGTTACTTATTATTAGAGTCCGGATTTGTATGCATTTACATATTTCTAATGAGTGTATGCATTTCAATGGGAGTAAGAAATGTGGACGATTTGTGATACAGATAATGCATAGAAAAAAGTTTATTTTGCATATAAATTAATATTTTAGAGATGGCTGCATATTTGAAAATGTTTGCATATTCAAGCATATTTTGTATAAAAGTTTATTAAGCCAATTATTTTGTTTCAATTTCACTGTAGAAATTATTACCTAGTTCATTACGTATTGTTGGGAGATAAATGTTATTCTCCGTATGATATATTTTTGGACAGTTTATGTTAAAATTATATCTTTGATTATATCTAGTTTATCACAAGTCGCAACACGGTCGCAATGCTGACTGGTTTTATTATTAGACTTATATTTCTGTGGAAAGATGGCAAAAGCTGATATGTACAATTTATGAAATAAAACGAGCTTAAAGGTTTAGATTGCAATGAAAATTACAATTTGGAATTAAATACATTCATTATTTTATGATTATAATCAATAATTTTGTATGAATTAAAATATTATGCCATAATACACAAATTAGTATTTCAAAAGTACTTAAGTCACAAATAAAGATATATCATTTTTTGCCAACATTTATTTTTTTAAATTATCAACATATCAACAAATAAAAATTATAAAAGACAAATAACCTTTTTTTAAAAACATATTATTATAGTAAACATAATTATTTTAGAATAAATCAACATATACTATAAAAAGTGAAGTAAAAACATACAATTTATCTTTTGAGTATATTGATCAATAAATGAAAACAATGAAATTAGCCCTTTATAAAACTTAACAATGTTAAATAATTAATATAAGATACAATAAAAGTGAAAAATAAAACAACTAATTATACTTGTATTTATTATTAATTACAAAATTATGTTTTTATTGGTTTAAATTGTTTTTTTTTTTTATAAAATGTCTTTATTTTGTATTTTTTTCATAAATATGTACAAAAGATATGGTATAAGTCGATTTAATACGTTTTTATTTTTTATTATTCTTAATTAAAGTATTTGTTTTATTTGTTGAATATATTTTTAAATAATTACTGTTCTTTAATAAATGTTTAAATTCAATGTCTATAATTAAAAAATTAAGTTTATATAATTTTGTTGAATCATTATTTATGGAAGAAATTAAAAAAAAAATATTAAAATGCATACATTTTTGGTATAAGAGCATATTTTTGCATATTATTAAAAAAAATAAGAGCATATCAACTATCAGGTGCATATTTTGAAGTTTTTTGAATGCATAAATGCATACTATTTTGGTCTTTTTGAGTGCATACAAATCCGGACTCTACTTATTATGTTATTTAATGTGTGTGTACCTACAGGAAATGAGGAACACTGTTCAGACATTTGCTACATCGCTGTTGGATCATGTGAGGACGTCGTACGAACTGGAGATAATGTTAAATCATAATCCAAAAGGTGATCCGTGGGAACCGGGAGAGAGACTGACCCTGGAACGTTTAAAATTGGCTATCAAATACAAACAGAAAGCGGTAATATTATTGACGGGGAATTAATATTTTAACAATAATAATAAAATTACAGTAAATACTATTTGTTATTTTTAAAAATATCTTATAACAACCATATAAATTAAAATTAGTTTCCATGTTTGATTTTAAGTTTAAAAAAAAAAAAAACACTAAATACACTCTCCTGAAAAAACTTGTAAGCACGTCATACCCCGCAAGCATTAAAAATGTTATTAAGAGCTTGGGCTGAAAATAAAAATAACAAACATGTATTATAATATTATCACCCACTGTGTATTATACAATATTGTGCTGACGTATATTTCTGCAGAATTTATTACAAGGATATTCCAACAACATCACCTAATAATTAATATTACTATTATTATGCGTTAGAACAAGGATATTTTTCTTTTGTTATTTTATCTAAAATAGGTACTGATGTACCTGACATTTATAACATAATAACATATCGATTACAAGTTGTAGCAGTTTCTCTAATAATAGACTAGGTATGCAAATTGGATGCAATAATACATTTATAGTGCTCTTAAAAATTATTAAAATTATAATAAATTGGTAGGTAATTTTTACTATTAAATATAATTATATTATTTAGCTGTAATATAATTTAATTATATAATTGATGCTAAAATTTTAAATAAAAATTACAAATTTTACAAAGAAAACAATACAACTATAGAAAACAACTTATTATTGTTGAATTAAAATATATTAAATAAAATGAAATGAAAAAAAATCAACTACAATGATTTATTTCCTTAAAAACAGAAAAGACATTATTTATAAAAAGGTGGGAAAGTGGGTGTTGCTTTGCTGTACACTAGGTTACAAGCGGGTCACTGTAATAGATGGTGTTAAATTAGAATTCAATGGTATACGAAAAACGATTCTGAGGGAAGACAGTTAGTCAGCCTATGAGATATAAGTATATAACTAAGTATAATATAATACGATGATATTATTGTGAATAAAGTAATTTGTTTACCTATTTACGTTGAACCTTATTTTAAATTAATCCTTAGCTTTAAAAGTTTAACTACAAAATCAATTTAAAATTTAAAATTTGATAAATTTTGTTAAAATTTTAACTTTAAATGCTCATAAAAAAATGTGTGCTTGCGGTGTATTTTTAATATTTTTAAACTGCTGCTGTAACAATATATCAGGGGCCTTGTATTTTCACGCTTTTTTACCCAACAAATAACATCATTATATTGACATTTGTAGAAAAAAATAACTACAAAATTAAAAACTGAAAATTTAGACAAAAATTTTGAAAATGTTGTCAAATTTAAGAATTTATATGGTGTAAATTGCATGTATCTATACAGTTATTCGTTTATGAATAACAACAAAATTAGAAAATCGTTTGAAAATTTGAACTTCAAACGTTCATAAAAATTTAATTTAATTCTCATGTAGACATTTTTTTTTTGATAACAATTAACAAACTTATGAGGAATCTTGAATTCAATGTACAAATCTTAGATTTAAAAAGAAAATGTACAAATTTCTAACTCAAAATAGTTTACACATTTTGTATTTTTTACGCCTTTTATCAAAATTCAAAATTTAAATGCTTATAAAAAAAAATTGTGAACATATATTTTTAATATTTTTCAATTATCATTGTAATGATATATAAGGAGCCTATGTATCACATTTTTGAGGATTTTAACACAACGAATAAAATATTATTGACATTTATAGAAAAAAAAAACTAAAAAAATTGGAAACCGAAAATGTCTGTAAAATTCTCAAAACCAGTCAAAATATTTTCAAAATGTTATTGTGTATAGAAAATGCAAATATAAACATTCAGTGAAAATTGCATGTGTCTACAGTAATTTCTTTTAGAGTAACACTAAAAACCAAAATAAATATTGTGTAAAAATTCCCGTTTTTCCTTAATTTTTGTTTGTTTTTCCCTGCGCTTTTGAAAATTATTGAGAATTTTAAATTTTTATCTCTCAAATGCACCAACTAGATTCACTTGCCTATCGAACAAGATACTGTAGTTAAAAAAATTCAAACGGTGATGACAGACAAAAAAAAACACACACCATTGTAAAATCGATACATTCATTGCTCAGCTCTGAACCTAAAATGTAAATATAAAATATATAGTTATCATTTATCAGGTATCACAATAACACTCATTAGTCATTACTAAGATACTGTTAAAAGGGCTGCAACTTGTTTGCGCACCATCTATAATTTTTACCTGAGAAATCGGAACTCGTTTGCGCACACGGTTATATTAAATGTACAACTGGTTTGCGCACACGAAAATAATTATATTTCATCTGTGTTAGCCACTGATAATCATCTATAAAGAGTAGTGAAATATTATATTAAAATTAAAATTAACACGCATTTTTAACTTGAACAAGTATTAAGAATTATTTATTAACAATAATTAATGAGCAAGTATTAACATGCATTTTTAACCTCACCTATGAATACATTCATAGACAGTCCTGAGCGGCTGAGCCCTTTAAGGGGGAAGGAAAATATTTGTAAGTAATTTAATAATTTACGTATTAATAAACAAATATTAATATGCAAGGTATTAAACTATTAAAGTCTAAAAGGTAACTAACTAACTAACTAACTATGTGTATGGTTACGGCTCAACTGATCCCAAACGAGTGGTAGTTTTGTGCCCACACAAGTTGTCTTTTCGGTATTTGTGCGCAAACCAGTACCACCCGTTAAAAGGATGCTCACCTGATTTTTTAGCGGTTTGATAGAGGCAATTTGAATGACATTTTGACAAATATTAAGATTTTAAATCTTAAGTAAATGCTAAATAAAATTAATTTAGATACAAGTGGAACCATGTTATAGTTATGTTGTCATTGTTTTTGGTGTTGTGGCATAGTTACAAGATTAAAAAGAAAAACGGTTTTGCTCGAAAATAAACTACTAACTATAAGTTACTGTCATAGTTAAGAAACCAAATGTGCCTATACATAAATATGACATAATTTGCTAAGTCGTAGTTTTTTTTTTTTTTTTATATTATTATTATTAAAAAAGTTATTATTGTTTAAGACCTATTATTTCTATATTTTTGAAACTTAATTTTTTTTATATTAACGATATAAAACTATTTAAAACGATACGATAAAGTAAATATTGAAATATTATTTCTGTATCTAACTGCTCTCTGTATTACATTTCTCAAAACTACGACTGTAGTGGTTCTTTTCCTTAGAAACGGTTTTTCAAAGTTTTTATGGGCACGTGTGTGTCTTCTAATAGGAAAATATTTCTGTACCTATATATCATTAAGTATAAAATGTATGTAAAATGTTTTAATTACCTATGGTTAGCTAGGTAAGTAGGTACGTATATCTTAAAATATAGTATTATAAATTGTAGTATAATAATTATTGTACAATAATTATTAATATTATATTAAAGTAAATAGGTAAATTAATAATAATTTTAGATTTTGAGCCGAGAGATGATTTTACAATAATTTATTGTCATGTGCGTGTTTATTTTTATTTTTATATTTTTATTTGTATATGTATATACACAAGAAGTAGAAAAAAAAAATTCTTTGATTTTTACCTTTGAGGGTGGTTTCTGATAACAAATTGATTCTAGTTGGTTGTATAGAGAATTCATTACAAATTCAAAGTAGTTTTAAAAAACGTCGGGAAAAATTAAAAAAAAAAATTAATTAAGAGTGAATTTTTAGGCAAAACAGGTTTTTTACAAAATCGATTTTGTTTTTTTGTTTGTAAAATTTGTGTTAGAAATTTATAAAAAATGTTCTTTTAATATCTAAGATTTTAAAATGTAATAAAAGATTCCTCATTAGTTTTTCATAATTTTATAATGGGTTTAATACAAATCAAATGCAATGCATTCCAATTTCCAATGTACTAATACTTTACAACTAAGTCTATATTAATTGTAATGTATAATATAGTTTGTAGCTCATCCAAACGTTCAACAATTGTTAGCCGCCATATGGTACGACGGTTTACCTGGTTTTCGTCGGAAAAGTATGGTCAGACAAATGATTGAAGTTGGGAAACTTGGTGCAATGTTCGCGATGTATGGTTCGATGTACATGCTAAATCCAGATTCAAAAATGGGCCAGCTAATGAAGAAACCGTTTATAAAATTCGTCTGCCATTCGTCTTCTTACGCATTTTTTTTAAGTATGTTAAAATATAAAGGTATAATGCTTACCAAAGTTAGAGATAACACTATGTATTAGTATTTCTATGGAATAAGTAATTACTACTAGGTATATATAATAAATATTTAAATTTTTTTTCACATTCAGTTGATGGTTTTATATGGCAGAACACAATAAGTTAATAGTTATAGTAAAAGTTAAAAGGTTGTCATACTGTGTCAATATTGCCAAACACACATAGGTACTACCTACTGAAATGTTTTAAGTTCCCAGAAAACCAAAAAAATGTATTAAATTGCTTGGTCAAATATATAATAAAAACTAGCTTTGCTGTATAAATCTCTGTACCTAATTGAAGTATCAAGTAGGTACCTACACCAGGTAGGTACTTCAATTGATCCAAATTTATATTTTTCTCAAAATATAATATACTTTTAACTATCACAAAGTTCCCGTTACTATAAAAATAAAATGTCGTTCCACCAGTATATTTAGTGTTGCCTTTAACTTTGGATACATTGTATACTGCATATTATATAATATATATAGTATTTAAATATATTATAAAGCATTCAGGCGTTCTCCGTAAAACTGCATCCATTTTGCACTAATATTGATTATGTTTGTATTATTTTATAATACAGCGTTACTAGCATTAGCATCTCAAAGAGCCGAGTTTTTAGCCCTGGAATGGATTGACACCGATTGGACGAAATCGATACTAGAAGAAATGACTAGAAAAGAAAGAGGATCTATACCCGGGCCTATAGAATGTGGTATCATATTGTACATCATAAGTGAGTTTATTTTCGTTTGTCATGAATATAAAAGATAAATATAAAATATATTATAATAGTACAGTTTTATATACGCTTGATACACATACCTACATACCTACTATTTAAAACGAACTAAAAAAGTATCGGTAGAGAGAAAATAATAATTATCCAAGGACGTGTATATATATAGATACTAGGAATAAAGAAAATTATTTTAGTGTCAAAACTTTTCGAATTTTGGATGGATTGAAATATGAAGTTACACTTGTGCAAAATATACCGTTAATGTGCATCTAAAATGTCTGCTACAGGTTTAATATGGCGAGAAGCGCACTCGCTGTACTCGGACGGTCTGGTGGACTATGTAGCTGACTTATGGAACATAGTAGACTTCATAACCAACGTATTCTATATGGTGTGGATAAGTTTGCGGTTTTCGTCCTGGTACATTGTTCAGGTAAGTTTGTCAATTAATTTACTGCAAACGAGCTTAAGGAAAGTTAGGTGGGTATAGGTATATTGAATATAGATTTTTAAATTTAATATGTGCAAAATACTTTGAACCGGAAAATTATTGTTGTCATGCATCTCTACCTATAATAGTGGTTTACCCATTTTTTTTGCAAGAAAGAAAAAAACTTTATACGTGTATAGAATTTCAAGTTTATCTATATTTATATTTATTAGTTATTCCATTAGGGTATTATATGTACATTTGTCCTGAAGCTAAACATATGTAAGTATCACAGCAGTCATGCAAATCGTATTAAAGTTTTAAAACGTCGACGAATAAATTCATATTTTTAAAGTATAAAATAACGAATCCGTAAAAATTCCATCCTGGGAATACGCGTTAGAGCAATATATAAATATGTCTAAAACAGAAAACAAAAAGCTTTCTCATCTGCAATCATTACGAAACACACCGCATATTCGTCGGGTAAGTAAAAAAAAATAAAATTCTTGGCTTTTTAAAAATGTTTTTTTAGTGTATAATTTTTGATACTTTAATAAATAATAATTTTTTTTAAACACATATCACTTGGAATAATTGAACAATATTTACCCATTTCATTTTGTTGACAAAAATTAAAATATTTGTAGACTTGGAGACAATGAATGGGGAAAAAATGTCAAAAAAAAGTTGCCCAGTGTTTGATTTTTAATAATAAACATTTTTAATCAATTTTATGCAATTTCTCGTGTAGTTTATATAAAATTGTTGTTATTATTTCTACTTGTTTGAGTTGGTACCTAACATTCGCTTACTATGGCTACTAATTATGTTAATTAATCGTTCTTTACAGCACACTTTTTACAGATACCTTAATTGTACAATACCTACCTATATGTATTATATTTGTAATTTATTTTAATTTAATATATCCTGTGGTCAGTAGTCTTACTATTATTCCTTAAGAGGACGTGATACCCGCATGTGTTGTTTCCGTTTTACAAGTGCGTAACATAGCAAATTTTACGCTCAGCAGAACACGTGTAGCTTCGTTAGTTAAAAAATTAGAGCGAATTG
>NC_042494.1:55166378-55179580 GCF_005508785.2 Acyrthosiphon pisum
AAAAGCCCATGAGGTTGCCTAGATAATAATCTTATCTTTAGATTTTATAAGAGGTCAATTCGCTCTAATTTTTAAACTAATGGAGCTACCATGTGTTCTGCTGAGCTTAAAATATAACACAATACCTGTATATAATAGCTAAAGAAGTGGGAATATAGTATAAAATTAAAACGAGGAAGGTAGTAGGCATCTATCATAAAAGAGAATAATTATGAAAAAAAATGTAACTAAACCAACATACCTAATACAATATCTCGGCTGTTAGTTGAAAGGTACTTTTAAGTAATAAGTTATAAAAATAACGGCTATTGATTAAATGGGTACACAATATATTACATAATAACTTACCATTTACGATTTCCCCATATATTTTTATTTTAACTATAAAGCCACCACTCCAAGTGCCTACCTAACCATGAATGATGAATGTTGGTATTATGATAGTATTAACCACAATATTGTATAATCGTAAGTTTTTTGATGGCCAGATCGTTCGGTTGGTGCGTGACATAATGCCGTAAGTCAAAATAATATTAAGAGCTACACGGGCTACGCACAAGAAACATAGCGAATTTATGCTCAGCAGATAACGTTAAGCTCCTTTAGTTTAAAAATTAGAGTTAATCGGCCTATTATAAACTTGATGATAAGTACATTTTCTGTGTTTGTATGTGAGTTTTTTACGATAGTTCCATTTTTAAGCTAGTTTTTCGTATACAATTTGGCGTAAATAAAAAATGTCTATAACTCACGTCTCTCTTAAAAACTGAATAATTGTTAAAAACTCAAATACAAACAAAGAGTGTAAGGTCTACGTATATACATTTATAATTCATTATCTATAATTCATCTAATAGACTATTAGTAATAGTAAAGAATTAAAAGTTTTTTTTTATTTCGATGATAGGATATAAAACGAAATGTTATCATTTACCCATGTTATCATTATTTTAAGGTTATGTTTACGTTGATAAATGATAAACACGGTTGTAGATATAATATGGTTGTATATCTTAAACCGTGATGATAACTACGAAGCGGCTATATAACAAAATAACAATATTTTTATTTTATCGTCCATTCACGATTGAGTTGTAAGTTACAACTTTTAATTTATAAATTAATATTTTGTTTATTATTTCAAAGAAAAAATTCGTTATTTCAATTGTTTTTTATAATCGCGTAGTCAATTAATTAAAATCATAATATGTATGTGTTATAAGTTATATTTTATCTTTCGTTGCGTAAGGTGCATAAACGTCTGTACCGATGTTAGTAATTCACTAGTCACTCAGTCATCGAAGTTTCGTTACATCGACCATAATGTTTTCGCTGTGCAAACAAACCCGTATACCAACTTGCGTGGAGCATGCTGTTTATTGTTACTTCTTCAATCGTGTGGAAAAATGTTTGGTGGTGGCCGGTGTTAACATTCTACGGGTCTACCGATTGGTACCAACTGATACGACTTGTCAGCCACCTAAAACAAAATTTGAATGTCTGGCCCAATACACGTTGTTTGGTAATATAATGTGCCTGCAATCTGTAACATTGTGTCCGAGTTCTCCAGACGCTTTATTACTTAGCTTCTCTGAGGCCAAGTTCAGTTTAGTTGAGTATGATCGTGACATGCACAGTCTACGTACATTGTCATTGCATTATTTTGAAGATGATAAATTTAAAAATGGCCATACTCAACATTGGAGTCCACCATTGATTAGAGTAGATCCAGATGGTCGTTGTGTAGTTGGTTTAGTTTATGGAAGTTATTTTGTTGTTCTACCATTTGGCCGTACAATCGATGACAATGCAAAAAGTGCTCAAGTTATGCCTAGCTATACAATTCCAATATCTAAAATAGATCCCAAGATGAATAATATTATGGATTTTGATTTTTTACATGGATATTATGAACCAACTTTACTTATTCTCTATGAGCCAGTTAAAACTTTTGCTGGACGTATAGCAGTAAGAAAAGATACATGTGCAATGGTGAGTTTTGTAAAATATATGTAATTATAAAATTAATAAAATTAATAAAAATATTTTACAGGTGGCTATTTCACTAAATATTCAACAGCACGTCCATCCAGTAATTTGGTCTTTGGATTCACTTCCATATGATTGTCAAAAAGTAATTGCCGTATCTCGTCCAATAGGCGGTGTTCTGATTATGGCTGTTAATTCACTAATCTACCTCAACCAAAGTGTACCTCCATTTGGTGTTGCTCTTAATTCTATAGCCAAAACATTAACCAATTTTCCTTTGGGACAGCAAGAAGACATTAATCTTGTTTTGGATCGTGCTACTGCCACATTTATATCAAGCGATAAGCTTGTGACATCACTATGTAACGGTGATCTCTATGTGATCACACTGTATGCCGATAGCATGCGTGCAGTTAGAAGTTTTCATTTTGAAAAATGTGCTTCTAGTGTTTTAACTACATGTATAACGGTATGTTTAGATTCCTATTTGTTTCTTGGGTCTAGACTTGGAAATTCATTACTTTTAAGATATTATGCGCGGTCTCAAAGCAATGATGACGAACCCAGCATAAAGCGTAAAAAAACTGACGAAACTGATGAAGATCTCGTTGAATTAGAAGTATATGGCAGTGAAGTACAGACATCAATTTGTTTAGAAAGTTATAGTTTTGAAGTATGCGATAGTATTATAAACATAGGACCATGCAGTCAAGCATCTATAGGAGAGCCGGCTTATATATCAGATGAATTTAGTAGCGATGAACACGATGTAGAATTATTATGTACATCTGGTCATGGCAAAAATGGAGCACTAAGTGTACTTCATCGTTCTATCAAACCTCAATTAGTCACTACTTTTCATTTAGATGGTTACAAAGATATGTGGACTGTTCATGGTGAAAATGATTTTCATACATTTATGATATTAACAAATGTAGATTCAACTTTAATTCTTCAAACTGGACAAGAAATCAATGAATTGGATTCCTCAGGTTATGCTACACGTGAGCATACAGTTTTTGTATGTAACATGAATAAATTTGTTATACAAGTTTTAAGGTATTCTGTAAGATTGCTTAATGGTTCTGAACAATTGCAAAGTGTTTCCTTGGATTTTGGTTCTCCAATAATACACGGATCGAGTTGTAATCCCTATGCTGTATTGCTGACTGAAGATGGACAAGTAATAGTTCTAACCGTAAAATCAACAGGAAGGATTTTACTCATGCGACCTACTAACTTTGAACAAATACCACAGACAAAGACTCTAGCTGTGTACCGTGATGTAAGTGGCTTGTTTTCAAGCACTATGCCTCAAGCCGAGATCCCATTGGTTGGTCCAAAATTACAGCATGATCATTTTGTGAGTGATTCTGTGGAAGATGAAGAAGAGATGTTGTATGGTGATGCAAGAGATCCTTCCTCTAGAGAAACACCCCATAATTCAGTTTCTAACAAAAACACTATGTGGTGGTTAAAGTTCTTAGAAGTACCAACACCAACATATTGGGTTGTTTTAACCCGAGACAATGGATACATGGAAATTTATACCTTACCTGATTTTAAAATAAAATATCGAGCAGCCAACATAGATGAATCTCCTATGATTCTTAAAGACAGTTTAGAAGAAGGTTGTTATTTCCCTAAAAAAACTGAAATAATAAAAGAAATTTTGATAGTACCATTAGGATATCAAGACAAACGACCTATTATGTTTGTTAGATTAGATAATGAGGTAATGTGATATTTAAATATATTTATTTATTTTTTATTATAAATTAATTTAAAATTTTTATAGGTAGTTATTTATGGTATACATCGACACCCGGAAGGTACATTAAAGATGCGTTTTCATAAAATGACTTCATTGCTAACATTTCAGTCAAGATCTGGTAACCCCTTGGAAGGAACTTCATTACTACGTTATTTTAGTAAAGTAGCTGGTCACAATGGTGTTTTTATCTGTGGACAAAATCCTCATTTAATTTTACTCACTGTACGAGGCGAACTACGGTGTCATCCGTTACATATAGATGGACCAATTATGTGTTTCGCTCCTTTTCATAATGTTAATTGTTCACAAGGTTTTCTGTATTTCAATTCTGATCACAAGTTAAGAATTTCTATTTTGCCTACACATTTATCATATGATGAACCTTGGCCATTAAGAAAGGTATATTTTGTCTTTTACTTTAAAAAAAGAAGATTTTATGTGAATATATCATACCTGTAAATAGGTATATAAATGGTTAAAAGAATTGTTTTTCATGTTGGATTCTTAATATTACAAAACAACATCATTATTAATTTGTTATAAATTAAATATGTATTAATATCTTACATTGACCACTTTAAATTTATTAAACATTAATAATTACATTTGCTTGTAATCCCTAAGTTTTTGAAAGAGGAAATTTGCCAGATATTTATTGCTTTTTAGTTGCACACTTAACTATTACTTCATGATATGAGAAATATATTAAAATTAAAATGTAATCGATCTTAAGTCTTAACACATATAATGTAAATAATTACCACTGTGTACAGACATGTATTTTTTGTCTAAATAATTTAATGATATATGAATATTTTAATAACTTCCAATAAATAAGTACAATTTATTGACAATTTTTTGTAAAGCAGTACTTACATAATATTTTTCTGTCGTATATTAAAATATTTTATTTAAATTACATTTTCATTTTATTAAATTAACCATGATTACAAATATACACTAAATTATGATTTATAATTTGATATAAATGTATATTTTTTAAAATTTAAAATCGTAAAAATCTGTATATGAAATAAGTCACTTAGTTGTGATTTTATGATGATAAATATTTAGTCTTAGTACTTCAGTATGAAAGACATAAAAAAAACATTCATTAACTATGGAATCCATTGACAACATTTTTGAAACATCAATTTATATACTTTATTAATCTACTTAAAAATAACTTCCTATAACTTGATCACAAAATATTGGTTAAAAAATCTATTAAAAGGTAGAATTTTAAATAAATTTAAATAATTTTGTTTTTTTTTGTAATGAAAAAAAAATCTTTTACCATTTATACATTCACATATAATCTATAAGCTGATTAAGAATTTGAAAAAATAAAATTAACTCTGTATGGTGTATTGCTTGCAAGATAATTTATTTATGTATTGAAATACATTGTGATTGTTACTGATAATTATTTTTGTTTAGGTTCCACTTCGTAAAACACCACATTTTATAGCTTACCACTTGGAAACAAAAACTTATTGTGTGGTTACTTCTTCATCTGAACTTTCAGCATCATATTATCGATTCAATGGCGAAGACAAAGAACTGACTACTGAAGAACGTGATCCTCTGTTTCCGCTACCCAGTCATGAAGTGTTTACATTGGAGCTGTTTTCCCCTGCCTCTTGGGAACCGATACCAGATACAAGCATTGAGACTGAAGATTGGGAGCATATTACTTGTTTGAAAAATGTTGCCTTGGCATATGAAGGAGCTCGTAGTGGTCTCAAAGGTTATATAGCAATGGGTACAAATTACAGCTATTCAGAAGATATCACTAGTAGAGGGCGTATATTTTTATTTGATATTATCGATGTCGTCCCAGAGCCTGGTAAACCGTTAACTAAAAATAAAATAAAAATGATATATGCTAAAGAACAAAAAGGTCCTGTGACAGCTATTACTCATGTAGTTGGATTTCTGGTCACTGCTGTGGGCCAAAAAATTTATATTTGGCAGCTCAAAGACAATGATTTGATTGGTATAGCATTTATAGACACTGAAGTCTATGTACATCAGATGTTAAGCATTAAAAGTTTAATATTAGTTGCTGACCTGTTCAAGTCCATTACACTCCTGCGATTTCAGGAAGAATACCGTACATTGTCTTTAGTATGTCGTGATTCCAAACCATTGGAGGTATTTGATATTAATTTTCTTATTGATAATACTGAACTTGGTTTCTTGGCTTCAGATAGAGATCAAAATTTGCTTCTCTACCTTTACCAGCCAATGGCTCGTGAAAGCTATGGTGGCCAACATTTAGTTCGCCGTGGCGATTTCAATATAGGGTCTAATGTAAATTCATTCTTCAGACTTCGCTGTAAACAATCGACAGTGGCACCTGATCGGCGAGAGGCTATTGGCTCTGATAAACGGCATGTGACTATGTACACCACCTTGGATGGTTCAATCGGATATATTGTACCGATACATGAGAAAAATTATAGAAGGCTGTTAACATTACAAAACATGTTAGTGAAGAATATAACACATTTAGCTGGATTAAACCCAAAAGCTTATCGCAGTTTTAAAGCAACTGCTCCTGAGAGAATGAATCAAGCTAGGAGAGTAATTGATGGTGAGCTCGTATGGATGTTTGTGACGTGTATGAATGCTAGACAGCGTAATGAAATTGCCAATAAAGTTGGTGTAAAGACAATAGAGTTGTTACAAGACATATATGAACTAGACCGAACCACTTGGCATTTTTAATGTCTGAATTTTTGTGTGGAAATACGTTCCTAATGTCTAACTGCAGCATAAACACATTTTGTTGTGGACAAAGTTGACTATTAACTTTGTGTTTTAGATCAGGGTGTTATTTGAAAAAAATTATATCACTGGATTTTTATTTTTACGATAGGTATACTATACCTAGAAAAGTATTTTGTCACTGGTATGAAATAGATCACTTATATACTATTATGTGTAAATATTGTTATGTATAAGACTATATTTTGTATAAAAGAAAAAAACTTATAAAATTTACTATTTGTGCATGTACCTTTGTATATATATTTTTGTCTACTTAAAAATTGTAATCCTTCTTGTGTATTATTTGCAGACAGGCAGATTTTGTCAATGATTGTCTTGTGTCTTGGAACCATTTCTTGTAACCAGTTAAACATTTATTATTTTATTGATTATTGTACATTTAAGATTATAGTATATAGTTTATTTAATACCTACATATAGAAGACCTATACCTTGTGTTGTAATATTTAAAAGTGCTCACCTGTTTCAGGGGAAACAATTTTTAGGGATGTTAAGAGACTTTTGAGTCTTTAATAAGTAATCCAATGACCCATTGACCTGTCAGATTTTAATTTTAGTAGTGATTTGAAAATATATAAATATAAATAGTAGTAGGTAGGCAATATTTTATTGTAATAATAACCTACAAGGTAGTAGGTACCCATATTGTATTGCTTGATAAACTTGGTTTTTTATAGTTAAATGTTAATTAACAAAATAAGAATATTTCTTACTTCACAGTTTATACAGGATACGTATTAGGTCTTCTGGATGAGAAATGACAAGTGAGGCAACGAGTGTCTACTTAATAATACCCATATTATAAATAATTAAAATATGTAATATTATATTTAAGTGCCTGCAATATGCTCCAATATTTCCTCTCCTCGTTCCTGCCACTTCCTGGGAGTTCTTTAATTGAAATCTTAAATATTATTAGTTAGGTATTATAATATAACCATAGATTAAATATGTGCGTATTTAATCTGTGGCAGGTGTAGTACCTATTAAACTAGTATAATAAAACCAAAGATTAAAATTGAACATAAAATATACCTAATTCATTAATAAAAAATACAGAATGTTTAATATTATGCAGTAAATAATAATAATTACAGTACTTACCTACCTAATATGATCTGGAAATAATATAGGTATTCAATCACTATTATATTTTAATATTTTATTTACCCTTATACTAAAAGTAATAAATATTATACGTAGGTACTATAAGTACAAGGTCTATTTATCTATTATTATTTATAATATGTATCTACCTATGATTCACCAAGCATACTCACCTCATATTTCCTTTAAAATAGGTAATTATTTATTCATATGATGAATTTTTAATTATGTCGATTTTTTTCAAATTATTGAATTATTTTTTACTACTTAGGCGATACAAACTTCTGTTTTTCAAATGAGAATTCCCTTTTTTACTGTAAATACTATATTTTTACTGTGAACAGTGTTTTTAAGAGTTTTTTTATGTAGCTTAGTACCTACTTATCTAATTCATAATTCATACAAGAAGTTTCTTAGATATTAAAATTTTCTTCTAATGATAATAGTCTTTAAAAATGGTTTTAGAATAGTATAAAATATATGTAATATCGGATTTACCTATTCATTACAGGTACTTAGACCATTTTTATAAATTATAAATATTGATTAATATTAACCATCAAAATGTAGGTAGGTATTTCTATCAAAAATACAATTAACAGTTTCTTGTATGTTAACGCCAATTGGCAGATGCAGATACTTGGGTAACTTCGTAGGGTGGCGATCATAGGTATAGGTCTATTTTACGCTACGGCTATAATTTATAAGGGGCAACATTTAGGCAATTTATAATCTTGTAGCTTATTGGAATCCTTGTGTTAGTTGCAACTAACTTTACATGTAAATGATTATTGGTGCAAGTGAAATTCTTTGTGGATACCATTCTCGTACGTGCATTCACTATACGAATGTTATGAAAACTTAATTATTGTTTTGAGTCAACTTTTGACAAAACTTAGGTTAGTTATCGTTGTCTGATTTTAATTTTGAAAAAAAATTTGAATTCAACAGAAAAATGTCCGTAGATTGTACGGAATCTTTCCGTTTTTAATTTTTAATTATAATTTGAAAAAAATCATTTTTAAGTTTTCTATTACAGAATTGAATAATATATGATTTAATTTTTACAAAGTGTTCCGTACGCTCTATAGACAATTTTCTAAAATCAAAATTGGACAACCTGGAACAACTTTAATTTTGTCAAAACTTAAGGTCTTTTGAGGATAAATGTTAGCAGTAGCTTAAACGGGTTTCGTGAATTCTGTAAATTGCAATTCTTCAGATTTCAATCTGACTAGGTATAGAGAATAGAGAATCTGAAACAATATACAATTGCAGAAGTACTGGTAAAAAATAGGGGAGACGAGGCGTCCAAAAACGTACTAAAATGGCTGTATCAAAATTTTTTTTATTCTCAGTTGCATCTCGAAATATCCCAAGATAAAGGAAGATATCGTAATACGACGGGTTGGAATCCGTGCAGGCCGCAGGTTCTCTATATACGCACCCAAAACACTGCCAGCGCCATTCATGAGAAATAAATAAATAATAAACTATAGGCACCTATAGTATAAATGTATAATTTATTATTATAGTAAACACACTTACCTATTACTTATAATATAGAGAGGTATAGGTATTGTCGATGTGTTTTCAGACGTATTATATAAGCTCCATCCTTGAGTATTATCCTCCCCTCCACTTTAGATTTTCAAAACTGTAGGTATTGACTTCATTCGTTTGTGCTTTTATACGTTTTAATAAACGCTCAACGCCTTTCTGAGTTATCCGGATTTCAAAGCGGAGAGGGGGACATGCTTAGCCCACCCACCTTGGAAATTCAAAACCAAACTTATGTCATTCGTTTGTATATCGAAGATGTCATAACGATGATAACCGCGCACCTTTATAATATTGTAATAGGTAATTTAAATTATTCCTCCGAAATAACCTGCAATGTCGGCGTATTAATTATTCTTCAACGGGCTTTTTTTGATGCCCTACTTCATATCTTCGGGGCATTTCGGACGAGGCGAAACTGCGATTTACAACATATTTTTATGTATCCGTTTTGGCACGTTTTCCTACTCCTCGTCATCCACTGCTGTGATGTAGCTTCTCTTTCCCCGTGTTGCTTCCGTATATTGGTTTGTGTAAATTCTGTCCAGGCTGTTTTTGTTCAAAAACTCGTTCGAGTGACTTTTTGCAGGTCCGTCTCGTTTCATATAATAGGTACCTACACGGTACACCTAGATAAAATAAAAAATATATTGCGTAAGACAATAGTGCTAACTGCTAATACTCGGAATAAGTACCTAGGTAGGCACGACTCAGCTAGTAGCTACACATTATATTATTAATTATTATAGGTTTACGGATGAACGATTTTCGACTTGATTATGTCATTATATAGAAATATACAATACAATATAATACTGTATTATAATAATTATACTTAATTTCATATTTTGGGGTTACTTATTAGTTTTTGTAACTCCTTTGTTGAAGGTACCTACGTATACTCACAATGATTATGAATTACCTGGTAAAATTGCCTAGTAGTACAACAGTGGTGAATCTATAGGATTATTTTGTGGTGGGTGCTATGATGGTGGGTATGATGCACAATTTTGGTTAAAAACATATTTAACCTATTCTGTGGTAATACAGTTTACAGTATTAATATGTTTAGCTATAAGTGATGATTGATACCTAAGTAATTTATAATAAAAATAAAAGTTTAATATGCTAAATGATGTGGTAGCTTCAGCTCTCAAAGCACCCCCCCCCCTCCTAGATCTGCCATTACCTAGTACATATACAATCCAAATATTATAAGTAAAATATAAACTGTTAACAGTTTAACTGCAGTATACCGTATACGTATACTTATTTTGTAATGAATAGTATCTACAGTTATTCGTTTTTAAGTTACCTACACCAAAAAAAACGGAGTCTTTAGCTAAGTCTTATGTCATCACACATTCACATACGCATAACGCATACATGCATAATATAATACTATCGGGTGAGACCATATTATTGGACCAAAATCGTACTCTTCCCTTTTCGACCAAATTAATATCATGTACCTATACTATACCTCATTACTTGGGTTTCTCAACAGTAAATTGTATATGTTTTATATCTATTAAACTTACGTGTTGTTTGGTCGTTTAGAGAGAATACAATGAAGGGTATGATCCTTGGTTGCCGCGAGAAGACTGGGATAAATTCGACCCCCACTTGGTGTCCGAGGGAGCGTTCGCCGCTGCCATGATATTCAGGTAAAAATTTAAAATATTTATTAGTTTATTTTTACATTTTTTTCAGGATACATATACAAGCAATAATAATATTTAAGTTAGCTAATTACGCAGTCACGTATATTGCGTAGGTATCGTGTATGTTGAAAACTTATAAGTATTATGATATATAAGTACATTTGTTAAGGGTTTTTAGGGGTGTTAGTGGTTTAGGTTTATTTGGGTGCAAGGTCCTAACCTAACCATGTTTATACATGACGTGTGCCACTAAAAGTTTAAGAACATCATTGACGGTAGTATAATAATATAATATATAGCTTACGGATAAGGACATCGGACATGCTAAAACAACTAGTGCGTACATCGATGATTGATACCGATACGTCAAAATGATACATAGGTTTGAATGAACCATGAAATTATAACAAAAATTAAGTTAATTACAAATTTTGATATGGTTAGATTCGATAAAATAATAATTTATTGGGTAATTTTAAATGACAAAAAAATTAAAAAATGTAAATCACCTTTCTCGGATAGTAATCGATGTGATAGTTTTTCCAATAAATTTAATAATTTGGTAGGAATTCAAAGTTTTGGGATAGTTTTTAAAAATATAGTGAAAATTAGTTGATAAATGATAATATAATTGTTAGGGCTATCGATGAGATCGAAAACCGTTCGCGTGATACGTGAGCCCTCATAAAATCGTATCTACCTATATATTAATATGCATACAATAATAATAATATGAATAAGCCAATATTATACGTAGGTATACTTCCCAAAGATGGGTTAGCCATAATCCATATGGCTTCTGAGATTACACTAATATTTCGTTGACGTTTTATAGTTTCTTAAAGCTCGTGCATATATTCAGCGTAAACCCTCACCTGGGACCACTTCAGATATCGTTGGGTCGTATGATCATCGACATCATAAAATTCTTTTTCATCTACACGCTGGTGCTTTGCGCTTTCGGATGCGGTAATATTATATTATATTATGTAGACCGTAATAATGTTATAGTTTTATCGACTTACCGTGTAGAGAGCTGATACTCTGTTTTTTTTTTTTTTTACTTCTTTCGTGTATAGGTTTAAATCAGTTGCTTTGGTATTACGCGGACTTGGAGTCGAAAAAATGTTACCACGACAACAGTGACATTGCTGATTTCGAAAAAGAAGAAAAGGCCTGTTCGACGTGGAGGCGATTTGCCAAGTTTGTATACACTATTTGTTTGGCACGCGCGCATAAATGTATGTACCTATATTATATTAGATTTAAATTGGTTTATACCATTAAGGTATATATACCATATCTCACATTTACCATAGTATATATATCTACTATATCCCCTTATGATATCAACCAATTTAAAACTGTAATATTTCTTCCGTTGTCTGGAAACTGTCTTTCTAAAACGAGTAAAATTATGTAGTCTGTGGGTAGTGTGTAGGTACTGTGTATATAGTATATTAATACATTACATACAATCTATACATTGGTATTACGAATCATGATATAATTTTTTATACCTATGTTATATTATACTCATATGATTTACTGGAAAATCGGTTAAATTATGAACGATGAACGGGTGCAGTTAATAATTGATTTGAGTCTTTCAAAATACATATAAAAATAGACAATTAAGGTATTTTGAGTATAAAATTTTCGTCTTATCCATAGTACCATATAGGTCTATGCATAATACTATAGTAGTGAAGTTTTGAAAATATTGAACCAAATATTTTTTAATTTATGATAGAGTACAAAATCATACAAATTATATAAAATTTAAAAAGCGGGTAAGTAGATTGTATACGAAAAACGACTCTGAGTGGAGACGGGTTGTCAGTTAGATATTTTATATTGTTATTATTTACTATAGCCTGTAAGTTGAATTAATGTTATAAATTACAATTTACAATAAAATAACTAAAATCGTTTTATATTATTTATTTTTTTTTAAATTTTTATACGTTTCTATGATTAGATATACACTAAGCCTTAACAATTAAAATGCAGTTTTTAGCGGTTTTTCCTAATTTGTCGGTGGTTTTTCCCGTGGCATAAACTAACTATTAAGGAAAGACCTTTCTAAAATACCAGCTTGATCCAATTTGTTAAAAGAAAAGATACTATTTGTTGAAATCGACGCACTCCTCCAGTCCTTCTGATAGAAATTTTGTATAAAGGATAACAATAAAAAAATAAACACCATTGTAAAACGACTAGCTTCCTCGCTCCGCTCAGAATCAAAAAATGGGAAAGTAGTTAACACACTCTGCTGTACAGTAGGTCGCAAGAGTCGGAGTGTATCTCGT
>NC_042494.1:55179630-55199310 GCF_005508785.2 Acyrthosiphon pisum
AATATTATACGTAGGTATACTTCCCAAAGATGGGTTAGCCATAATCCATATGGCTTCTGAGATTACACTAATATTTCGTTGACGTTTTATAGTTTCTTAAAGCTCGTGCATATATTCAGCGTAAACCCTCACCTGGGACCACTTCAGATATCGTTGGGTCGTATGATCATCGACATCATAAAATTCTTTTTCATCTACACGCTGGTGCTTTGCGCTTTCGGATGCGGTAATATTATATTATATTATGTAGACCGTAATAATGTTATAGTTTTATCGACTTACCGTGTAGAGAGCTGATACTCTGTTTTTTTTTTTTTTTACTTCTTTCGTGTATAGGTTTAAATCAGTTGCTTTGGTATTACGCGGACTTGGAGTCGAAAAAATGTTACCACGACAACAGTGACATTGCTGATTTCGAAAAAGAAGAAAAGGCCTGTTCGACGTGGAGGCGATTTGCCAAGTTTGTATACACTATTTGTTTGGCACGCGCGCATAAATGTATGTATATTATATTAGATTTAAATTGGTTTATACCATTAACTGATTATAACTAATCATAGAAACGTATAAAAAATTTAAAAAAAAAATAAATAATATAAAACGGTTTTAGTTATTTTATTGTAAATTGTAATTTATAACATTAATTCAACTTACAGGCTATAGTAAATAATAACAATATAAAATATCCCACTGACAAACCGTCTCCGCTCAGAGTCGTTTTTCGTATACAATCTACTTACCCGCTTTTTAAATTTTATATAATATGTATGATTTTGTACTCTATCATAAATTAAAAAATATTTAGTTCAATATTTTCAAAACTTCACTACTATAGTACTATGCATAGACCTATATGGTACTATGGATAAGACGAAAATTTTATACTCAAAATACCTTAATTGTCTATTTTTATATGTATTTTGAAAGACTCAAATCAATTATTAACTGCACCCGTTCATCGTTCATAATTTAACTGATTTTCCAGTAAATCATATGAGTATAATATAACATAGGTATAAACAATTATATCGTGATTCGTAATACCAATGTATAGATTGTATGACGTACCTATGAATGTTTATATATTTCTGATAACAGTTATCAGATAATTGATTATATAAACCAGAGGTTTTCAACCTTTTACGAAACGTGACCTCCTAAATTTTATTTTTTTGTCATGCGGCCCTTTCGAATAATTTATAGGTAATAAAACATAAATATATTTTTTAATATGTACACTTAAATAAATAAAATACAATATAATATCCAATCCTATCGACCGAACACAATCGCTTAAAGTTAAGAAAATCACGTATTTAACAATCCATCGTCAGATAAGATTAGGTAGGTATACGCTATTCGGCATTTCATCGTACCGAACAAATAAAAACATTTTATTTATAGAATAAGTAACTTTGATACGAAAAATAATTTTGTTCATCATTTTTGGTGACCCCTAAAGCAACATTTCCGACCCTCAGGTTGAAAACCACTGATTTAAGCAGCTACTATTTAGTTCCGTCCTATAAAATCTAACATTATAAAACTCATCAATAAAATCATCTATTCGATTGTACATAATAATATACTATATACACAGTACCTACACACTACCCACAGACTACATAATTTTACTCATTTTAGAAAGACAACGGAAGAAATATTACAGATTTAAATTGGTTGATATCATAAGGGGATATAGTAGATATATATACTATGGTAAATGTGAGATATGGTATATATACCTTAACAATTAAAATGCCGTTTTTAGCGGTTTTTCCTAATTTGTCGGTGGTTTTTCCCGTGGCATAAACTAACTATTGAGGAAAGACCTTTCTAAAGTACCAGCTTGATCCAATTTGTTAAAAGAAAAGATACTATTTGTTGAAATCGACGCACTCCTCCAGTCCTTCTGATAGAAATTTTGTATAAAGGATAACAATAAAAAAATAAACACCATTGTAAAACGACTAGCTTCCTCGCTCCGCTCAGAATCAAAAAATGGGAAAGTAGTTAACCACTCTGCTGTACAGTAGGTCGCAAGAGTCGGAGTGTATCTCGTCATTGAGTAGGTCACTGATTTACAGTTCAACAGGATGTGATACATTTCAACTATTAATGATAAATCATTGTATAGGTTCTTACGAAAACGATTCTGAGTGGTGGAGACGATCTGTCAGCCTACTTTACTATAATTAGTTATAATATTTTTGCTATTAAAGTAATTTATTACACAATTAGTAATACAGTATAAGTTGAATTAATTTTTGCTAAAAATGTTAAATGCTTATAAACAGCTTAAATTGAATCTGAATATTTAAAAAATGTTCATTATTTATAAGAAATGATAATTTAAGTAACAAAGGAACTTCAAGTTTCTAAGATCAATACTTTTCGAATAACAACAAAAAACCTAAAATGGTTTGATGATAAATTGTTATTTTACGCGTAAATATCCAACGTTCATAAATAATATTTATAAAATAACGTCTATTTTTTTTTTATTCCAGTAATAATAATTTATAATGATGTATTACATTTTCAAGCTTTTTGACAAAAGTTTTTCAAAAGTATCAACTAGATTCTAAATTGCAACCAGTAATCTCCTTCAATGTTGAAGACTGAATCATTTTTCTATTATATATATTATTGTGTATAAGTTTATAGGTAGGTATGCAGGTCCTACAAACACATCCAAAAATAAATCATCATTGTAGTAAAATGCATATAATACATTCATCACTCTGGTCATCGTCTAAAATATAAAAATAGTGATAAAAAACAATTACTTAGGATACTCTGTTATGTTTCTTGAATTTTTTTTTAAATGAGTAATGTTAAGTTTAATATTAACTAATTTGTGTAATATATTATTCTATTAAGTCTATGCAACTTCAATCGAATTGGTAAAAACATCTTTATCATATATGATATTACCTAGTATGTTTGACATTAAATTAGGTTCCTTTCTTCTGTCCTTTTTTTTTATCTATTATAAATGCGTAAATAAAATTTAAACAGCACGTATGTATACAAATTGTAGGTATTGCTTTCTGCGTAAATGTATTTTTGTATGGTGAAAATATCTTTATAACGTCACACAATGTCGCTTTTCACAGTATATTCGAAACATCTCAGTCTCTATTTTGGGCTGGTTTTGGACTTGTCGATTTGACAGCGTTTGATCTAACCGGAATTAAGAGCTTCACTAGATTTTGGGGTCTACTGCTGTTCGGATCGTACTCGGTAATCAACATAATCGTTTTGCTAAACATGCTTATCGCTATGATGTCAAATTCATATCAGATAATTTCGGTAAGTCTCGAAATTAAATTGACTAGCACTCACATAAATAATATTATTTTTTTTTATCTTGAAGGAACGGTCTGACATGGAATGGAAGTTTGCCCGTAGTTCGTTGTGGATTTCGTATTTTGAGGACGGAGACACCGTACCGGCTCCTTTCAATCTGTTTCCTTCACTTAAAAATGTCAAACGTATGATAGGCCTCGAGAAGACAACGCGAACATCCGGGTCAATGATTGTAATGATACTCAAACAAAATGTTGTTGCATTACTAATATAATGATTCGATTGTAATCGGTTGCAGTTCAAGTCCAGGGAAAAAGCGTCAGCCCGGCATGATATTGTTATGCGGCTTTTGGTGAGACGCTATGTGACCGCGGAACAACGCAAGAGCGAAGAATTTGGCATTACTGAAGACGACGTGATGGAAATACGACAAGATATATCATCCATGAAGTTCGAGATGATCGATATATTCAAGCAAAACGGGTATAAAACACCCAAAAAAGAACACGATTCTAATGTCGGTAAGAATAAATCGTTTATTCTAACTTAGAAATATTTAATTCTGGGCCAGGAAGGGTTAACATACAGGTTAGGGTGAAGGTATTATTACAAAAACCTACATTGGTAATTTTTTGGTATTTTTGGTAGGTACAAATATTTTGACAACTAAGGTCATTAGCCCGAAGGTTATTTTTAGTCTGGTTTACTACAGTGGGGGAGGGTACGGTTTAGAACACGTGTATATATGGAGAGGTTTTGTCATTAAAAACCCGAGTGGTCACCCATCCGGGATCTAGCAACACCGGCCGATGCTTGATCTCAGAACACGTTAGTGTCTGAAACCATACCACGCCACGCTAGGCCACTAAATAACAATAATAATAATTATAATATTATTAATGGTAATGATCTAAAGGCAATCTTTACATGTAATATAAAAACTGAGAAAAAAAAGTAACAACACAAAAAGACTGCACACGGGTGAAGCCTATAGTTGTTTTTCAGCTATATAAAAAAAATAGTACTATAATCAACTATATGTATTTATTTCATTAAATACATTTGTGGAAATATTAATAATACACGGGAAAAATTTAATGTTGAATAATATCGTTAAGTATTCATTTTGTATGAGTCATGATTAAACATATAAAATATTATAATTTATAACTAGAAGATAAGTTCTGATATTGCAACTTAAAAAATCCTAAAAATAACTCTAACAATAAATTATTTTCAAATCCATTATTAGACGTATATTTCCAAAATACAGCAGAAACTTTTATGACTAGTAAAATTCTAATTTAAAATAGGTACCTATCTATTTAAAACTTATATATTTATCATTTAAACTAGGAAAGTAAAAATAATATTATGAGAAACATTAATATTAAAATATAAACAATAGTATACGTATATTTAATGTAGACAAATTTTGAAAAAAAATTGTTAGTAATATATTATATAAATGTTAAGGTTAAAAAAACAAAAAAATAAAATGTATACTATCCTACGTAGTACGCATCAAATGTATACGTAGCTGATATAGCTTCATCTTTATCAATATACTAACTGGTATATTATATTGATTTTTATTAGTTAATATTTTAAATTTAACATACAATATATGTTTTTATGATAAGTATTAACGTGAAACTTTCACTCGTTAGAAATTTTGTTTGTCCTAACTTTTTCTCTGAAAGCCAGACTTTGTTTGAAAAAAGGTCAGTACACATTTTTTGGCTTGACTCTGTAAAATGTGCCTACGCACTAGGTCTAACTGTGTACGTTTTTAGTATATAGGTATATTAGTGTATTATTATAATATTAACTTTACCTATATAGCAATTGTGTTCGTAAATTTAATGCGAGTGTGATTTGTTTGTTGCACAGCCCAAGGAAAGAAAGGCCGGGTGATGGAACGTCGATTGCTCAAAGACTTCCAGATCGGTTTGGTCGAGGGATTGATACAGGATGCTATGGCGTCTAACGAAAAGGGACCAAAGGACGTGTTCAGCAAGATCGCAAAGGCCATCGGCCGGCGGACCAGCCAGGGCAGCAAGAAGAAGGACTGGAACGCGGTGGTGAGGCAGAAGAGTCTGGCCAGGGACCCGATCGGTAGCACGGCCGAGGGAGCGGAACGGCGACACCGGCAGAGCGTACGCCGGTATATCCTGGACCACCAAAAGGACAGCCTAATGTCGATGGACGCCGAGCGGCTGGTCGAGTACAATCCGCTGCTGGCCGAAATAGCGCCAGCGGCACGTGTGGCGTATGCCAAATTCAAGATACCTAAGATCAAGCAGGAGTACGAGGAGAACACGATGGGACAGGACGAAGTGTTTGATAACGTGCCCACCGTGGACATTGTGGACGAAACGAAAAAAAGTTCGATCGCCCGGCCGAGACCGAAGAGTGCTAGGCATTCACCTGTGGCCGGTGCATTGCCCTATCCGTCGACCAGCACTGACAAACAGCCCTCCGATACTGGATCGACCAAGCCGGCCGATGCAAGTCAACAGCAAACCAAAACGATCCAACGAACAAAGACCACAGAACTCAAAGACAGTGCACCGGCGTCCGTCACGGGTGACACCACCAAGGTTCCCCCGGGAGTACTAAAAAAAGGACCTGTACAAACGAAATCGGAACCAGGTACATCTCGACAACCGACAAAGGACGCTGACGGTCAATCTCAACCGTCTCCTTCTGGTTCGGGAGGCAAAAATCCAAAAGAGGCAGAAAAAGAGCACGAAGGATCTAAGAAAAAATACACTGGTAGTTCAAAAGATTCCGATAAAGCAAAGGATGCAGATAAAGCAACGGACATGGATACATCAAAAGACTCGGATAAATCAAAAGACTCGGATAAATCGAAAGACGCAGATAAATTAAAAGATACTGGAAAATCAAAAGATACTGACAAATCAGAAGAAAAAGATAAAAGTGGCAAACTTTTGAAACCAGAATCTCCGAAACGGTCAGCGAGTCCAAAGAAACCAGGCGGTAAATCAAAAGTCACAGGAGAAATTTTGACTGGTTGGTTGTGAGGACTGAAATCACTCTCTTTTTAGTGATGATAAAATATATTTATAACAAGAAAATTATTAAATTGGTTTATGGCCTAGTGATCTTCTAAAATAATATAATTTACCATTGAAAAATCTACAAAATGTAAGTTCACTAAATGAAGATGTCTAAACCTGTAAATATATTTTACTGTCAACTGAAATACAATATCTATGTTTGAAACAAAAGTTTATTGAAATAAAAGTTAAAAGTTATAGATAATTAAAGGTTTTTACATGTTCCTAGTAGCGCTTACTGTTTTATTATTGATAACTGAATACATTTTCGAAAATTATATTTTTGATTTGTGGTAATAAGAATATTGAATTATATACTATAAATCACTATACTTTTTTTTACCGAGTAGTGAATTCGATCTTATGATGGCTAACATATTATTATTGATGAAAATAGTGATTTTTTAAAATTTTTTTTTTAATTTTATTGTTTATTTTTTTATATACATTATACATATTAATAGATAAAATGTTAACATAATAGAGATTTATCAGAAGAATGATCGTCCAGTTGACATTCTTAGGGCCAGTTGTATTGTCTACGGTTACACTTCGATTACGTTTAATCAGCTGATAACAGATTTTATAACTGGGCAAATTCGGCCAATTAAACTTTGGTTAACTTCAATCGGAGATGGTACAACTAGCCCTTATTGGTTTAGTTCACAGTTTTTATATCGTTTTCAACTTTAGTCGGAAGAGTGTAGACTGTACATGTCTTTAAATATATATTAATTTTATTTTTAACTCAGCAATTATTGCTTATGAAAATTCTTCTATTGAAGTTTGTTTATTATTCACAACTCCAATATATATAATTTGCCATCATTTTTACTCGAGTGTGAACTATTCTTAAAATTAATGTTCGTTGTTATACAAAGATTTGTGGGTGTTTTTATTTTTTGTCAGACTTCAACTTTAGGAGTAGACAAAATGCATCAATGATCAACTTTGAGGAAAGTTTTTGGTTAAGAATTGGATTTAGTTAGTACTTTGGGGGGTCAAAAGTAAAAAATTCTCAGTTTGTTTCGGGATTATTTAGAAAAACCAAAGAAAAAATTGAAAAATGGATTTAATTAAATTTTTAAAATAATAGCTGTTTTTTGTGTTAAATGTTGTCATAAGAAATTTTTAATTTTTAATTTTGTTTTCTATAAATATTGATTAAAAAATGTATAGGCTTGGTACCAAAACGATGTCCTATTTTTAGTTTGAACTTAAGAGTTTAGAATATGTAAATTGGATATTATTTACATAATATAAATGGAAAAGGTAAACAAAATCAAGTGAATGATGATGTTGAAAGCAAATAATATTAGATTCTCATACTGTATGTCTGTATATATTTTGTATTGACCTTGTATGAAGAAATGAACACGGTAAATTCAATATTATAATATAGACAATACACATAAATACTTAATATCATCAAAAACATATGTATATATAAATATATGTGTATAGGTAATGTAACAACGTACACATTTTTCCTTTAAATCGTTATTACTTTTGTCAACATGATGTACACAGTGAACTTTAATTATATTATCTTTGTATTTTGTGCGCATATATTGATATATATTATATATATGCATGTGTGTGTGTATGTACAAGATGTCTTTTAAGCATCCTCACGAGTCATGACATCACCCTAATTTTATATTTAAATTATGCATTTATTCAAACTATGATTTTTGGAATTCTTAAATAAACTTGAAGAAATTTCTGTTTTTCAAGTAGGAACCCTCCTTTTTTACTTTTAATTATTCAGAGGATATTTTTTTTTTGAGAAATTTGATGTATCTAAATCAAAATTCTAACGAGTAGTATTTGAGTTATACAACTTTGTGTACTAAGCTATACTAAAGATAATATTTCTAAGTGGTAATGGCCATTAGGTTAATAAGTTAATTAGATATATGGTAGCTTCGATGATTTGAAAATGTTAGTAATTAATATTGATCTATCAATGTAAATTATTTTTAAAAATACCTTAAGTATAATACAATATACTACATTTAATGTGTTAGATAATATTAGACATACCTATAGTTTATATTTTTGTAAACTCATTTTAAGGATTAATATCCTCTGTATAAACATTTGAATGACTCAGAAACTTTTCATTAAAATTTTGATTTAGGTACATCAAGATTTTCAAGAAAATCATCCACTAAATAATTTGTAGTAAAAAAAGGAGGGGTCCTCAATTTAAAAATAGAAGCTTATATCCTCACAGGTCACTCTTAAGTATCAAGAACTAAAAAATATGGCCTTTAGGTATACTTAAAAATTCTAAAAATCAAAATATGAAAAAATGTACTATTAAAAGGAAAAATATAGGAGAGCGTGCTTAAAAAATCTCCTTATATATGAGTGTGTGTTTGTATGTGTCACGTGGTCTACATGTTACGTATATATTATGATAAATGTTAAATAATTATATAAAATAATATTAAAAGTTGATAATAATGACGTACCTACTCATTATAAATGTAATGTAAAAATTGAATTGCATGTGCCTATTTCAATACGCAAAACTATTATAAGTCATAACTTAAGAAGACTCTACGCGGCCATTTGTAGGCTTTATATTTAAAAAATTAATTTTTGCCGATTTTTATAATTGTTTTAATTATCATTATTATCGAATCTGAATGTATAATATACAAAAAAGTTATCGATGCACGTGGTTGAGGTATAAACTGGTTGGCGCTCGGTTACAATGAAATACCAAACAACTAAACAAAAAACTGAAACCTTTGCTTATATATTTATTAGCCAATTATAATAAGTAAAGAAATTGTATTATGTGTTTGTACATAATATACATTTCTATTAAATATTATAGACGTTCATTTCATTTTTTTACGGCGTGTTGATGTTTTTATACAAGCAAGTAGGTATCAACATTCAGTTCTATTTTTTTCTTATGGGTATATAATGGTATTATAATCTATATCTAACTCATAAACTATTCAATCAATATCACTTGTGACATAAATCATAAATCGTAAAAAAAAAAATAGTTACTGACGTAGATGTAGATTCATATATAGAAGCTAAATTAGGTACTCAATTAAATGTTCAAGACTTCAAGTTGAAAATCATATACCTATTGCATAATACGATTTAGAGTGAAATATAAAAAAAAAAAAAACAATTTTTTTATTTACCAAGAAATAAAATATTATATGAAAACAATTTACGCAAACGGCACGAATAAAAAAAAAAAGTAGTATATTATTAATTATCAGAGTCGCAATACGTCATATTATTATATGAGTTCTTGAATCAATGTCGCATCAAATGGCAATCGTGAAATTAAAAAAAAAAAACTACCATCTAAATAGAAAATTAAGTTTTGACGCCATTCACGTAGAAAAAAAAACAAATTTTTCCCAAACATTTATGTACATACATACAATATAATAATATCATTATATCGTAAATGTGCGTTTAATCGAATATAATGTATACTTAGTACATTTAATAATAATATTCATCAAACGCGACGGGAATAATTTTATTAATCGAAATAATATTACACATCTGTAGTTACGCGCGTCGAATAATACTATACGTCGCATAATAATTATAATATTATCTATATCAATTTCACAACATGGCTTCGGGTTCGAGTGACTAAAATATTGTAATGCGTGGAAAATTAAACCACTATCATTAAAATATTAACAATGATTGACTTCAGAGGTGGTTTGAGTATACTGTTTTTGGTGCACTGCACCACCAATATTAGGAGGGTGGGTGGGTGGTCTTGGTTGAGCATGTGCTGACCGCAATGTTCAATTTTAATGTTCAATAAAGTAATGAAGTAGGTACCTAATCAATGACATTTGATAAATGATAATCGTAGCTGAAATTTTTGAGAGCGTAGAATTAAGAATATAAGTTAAGAATAATTATTATTATAAAAATTGTAAACAACTTAACTGAAGAAAATTAGGTATATAAAAAAAACATATAAAAATATTTATTTATAATTTCCATGATGAAGGGAGGGGGTGGGTGGGTGTCTGTCATAGACATATTAATAAATTTATTAATATGTCTATGGTGTCTGTATATTGTCTTGCACCATTAAGTATAATCGAATTATAAGTATAATCAAATCGCCTCTGAGTGACTTAAATAAATGTACGGAGTGTACTGTCGTATACACTTTCAGTTATATAGGTACCTCCGCAGTTATGGAGTAATATTATTTTATATAATAATATGATGAAGTGCACTAAACCTACTTTAGTTCAATAATTGACGGAATTATTCGTGTCTAAAAATCAGTTTCCTTCAAAAAAAGCAGCTGATATAGATTTAGTCGATGAGCATGCTATCGATTTATCACAAGCAATATTAGAAAATAAACACTACTATTTCGAGTCCTTCCTAAATATAGCTTTCGCCAATTCGTTAACCACAACTCCCCGTCCAAAAAAAAACAACGAAATCATGGTTCATGGTACATTGGTTTCACGGTACATTATACCATAATATTACGTTGGTATTTGCTACCAGGTAATCGCTGTTTATTAATAATATGATACAATCATTATATTGTCATAAACTAAAAATATTTGACTAAATATTCATATTCACCATCTGGGGAGGTCTTCCGCGAGTAGGTACAATGTTATTATTGTATACGGTCGACGACGCTGTTCTGTAGAAGTGATGGTGGGGAGAGATAAGTCGGTTCGGGAGAGTTAAGTCGGATGGGGAGAGCAGCATCGTCATTATATTATAATAATAATATCACATAATAATAGTATTATATTATATTATTATTGTTGCACTGCAGTGAGCACATCGCATTTGTCGCCACATATCCTGTTCGGAGAGTAAATCGGCCGCGTCGCCTTTTCGGACCGTTTACGATGCGCCATACCACCGTACCGGTGCAGCGGACGGACCGTTTCCAACCGTTACGGCTCACCAGTCCCTTTGATCCAGTGCCGCCACCGCCGACGACGACATCGTTTGGCGCCTGGCGCCAAGTCCTCCGTTCGTCCGCCCGTTCGTTATAATACGCGTATATAAATAATAATAATATACTATATTTTTACCTCGCAGCACTCACCAGTCTACTCGACCCAGAGTCTAGAGTATATAGTGAATAGCATTATATACGTGGTCACATGAGATACTGAGATAGTTGGTACCTACGAGCTACGTGGCTACATATAATATTATTGTACAATTTCGTAAAATAACAATGATGGTCGAACCCATTAATATGACTGCCGTCATATGAAGCCACTAACCAGTAACTCCATTTTTGTGAAAATCGAGGTTGTGGTATCTATTGATAGATATTTTAATTCTCGGCGTTGATTCCACTAATTATACTAATTGAGTGTTTTCTCATTAAAAATTCATGTAAATAGAAAAGAAATAACAAAGAAGGCGTTATGCACATAAATTCAATAAGATCAGAAGCAAATAAGCAATATGTCCAAATACTAGATCAAAAAGCAGTACGTAATCTTGTGAGTCTAGAATGAAAAAGTTATACTTTACAGTTCAGTAGGAATCCTACAACAAAATTCAAATTTTTGGTTTAAATTTAAGATAAGTCCCGAAATAGAATTGATATTTATAAATTATAATACTATGTTACAAGTAACTAGATAAGGAATAATATTTTCTCCATTTAAACAAAAAAATATTACTTTAAACACATTATGCATAGTAAAGTTATGTTTTAGAATTTTAGATATTTAAATTAGATGATATAACATATTTACATGTTCATTTTAATATTAAATAAATTTGAATTAATTTAATATTAAAATGTATATGTGATTACAATGTATTTAAATATCTGTCATTAGCACGTATATCAATTTATTGACATATGCCAATTGCTTCAGAAGGCATATTTTGGCTGTCAATCCAAATAAAAGTGTACTTATAGGTACTGTTTTTCGTCGTTTTTTGATTCTTAGGTATATAAGCCATATCTAGTAAGTCCATTAAATTAAATAAGAACTTAAAAAAAACTTTTTTTTGTGCTCAATAGTTTCCTCGTACAACATATTATAATAACTTATCATATTTGTAATGTTTTAAAAATTATTATTTTTACGCAATGGACTAGTTAAGTGCTGTTTTATTGTTTCCTGAAGAACTACGTTTTTGGAGTTACTGCCAATGGCTTTCGACGGCAGCATAATGTGTATTTGTGTGTGAAAATTATTTTTTCATTCGATTTTTTTGTGTTACAATAACAATATTTAGTTTTAGTATACTATATTATTATATACATTACATTTATGTATATACCTAAATTACGTTAAAAAAAGCCGTCATGCTGCAGTGTATGGTAAGTTATGAATTTTATGTGTAGGTATAGGTACCAGCTTGATGGCTCAACCTCATTATTCAGTACAGGACGTAGTAATGGATGTGAAAAATAAATGTGTAAATGTGTTGAATCCAATGCAAAATTATTGCATAATTACGATAAATGATACTGAGCGGAGATGCCTTCGTCACAGCACTAACCTAAATACATGGAATGCGTATTACCTATGTATTATGAGTAATATTCTCATTTGATGATTACAATAATTTTCTTAGATAACATACCAAGGTGCAAGGCTGGGCAAATGAATGATTTTTTTTTAACTCAGTTAAGTTAAAAGTTAATACACACTTTTTGTTAACTTTTTATTGAGTTGGAAAAAAGTTAATTTGTATAATATACAACGCTAGCGTACTTATTTTTTTTTCAATCCAACACTATAGTGTTTATACTTTATACAGTATTTCCATATAAGTTAGATTCAAATGATATAAATTGTTAAGTTTAAACAATTTACGGTAAATATTTTTTGATATGAGAACGAAATAGACTGAAATAGTGAACTATAATAAAATTAAAAACAAAATAAACGAACTTAACTTACTTCTTAAAATGAAAAACTAACTCGTTAATCATAACTAATTAATCATAATAATTATTTCATCATGTTTCCCATGACTCGGAAGTCGGAATGCATATATTATGGCGATTCTATCAAAATCATATTTTGATTAGTATACGCATTCTATGTATTTTGGTCGGTGTGTCACAGTCTCTATTTCTATGGATATCTTATAATTTATTTATAATATCACCTACTATTTCTCCGTTTGCAGAGAGAATGGCCCTTTCCGCAAAAACCTGCTACATTGATTTTGAGGGTTATGAATGAGAATTTTCGTGGGTTGTACAAAATTGTATACGAATATTTTTACGGTAGGTACCAAAATATTTTAAAACTTAGTAGACACCTACGCGTTTCGATCCGCGTCTCCGCCAAGTGACGCAAGGTTTCACACGTCCGACCTCCTAGGAAGTTGACAAGTCCGTCGGATGTTTATCGCCACCACCACCGCGCCGTCTCGACGTGTCTTTACTCTTTACCCAAAGATGGATCTGACGCTGCGTTGTCTTAAGGTCGGACACCCGTGGTCCGTGAATAATCGTCCCGACGACCGAAATCCCAGCGGGTAGTCCGACAATCGTATAATAATAATAATAATAATAATCGATCGACCTTGTCAGACGGTTATTATATAATATATAATGATTATAGTGAGGTGCGTATCATATTAGAACGACGCCCGCGTGTTTGTTTTTCGAATTTAATTTCGATAAAACCGTTTTCACAGGTCCACTCGTCGCGTATTAAGGTCCATTCACAATAACATATTACAGATATAGAATTATATAGTACCTTCAGCAGACATATTATGTTATATTAAGTGTTTAATTTTTTTAATTTTTTTTTGTAACCTATAATTGTTAGGTATAAAATATTTAACGGTACCTCCGTAGCCCCGGCAGTTATGATGTATGTCAAATAAAAAGATTCTCCGCTTATATTAAAACTCGATTAACCAGATAGGTTAATAAGACGTAGTAAGTCCTAGCATATATAGGTAAATAATTAATGTGACGTAGGTAATAGCTATCTACGTACCTGTTAGGTCTATATGACATGTAACATTGATTTTTGAAATAGGGCTTACAGTTCTTAGAAATTACCAACCCCAATCGACAAGTAATTACTTAAAACTTAAACTCTTTGTTTTTTTTCTTTTGCGTACTACCTATAATATACTTACCATCGACATACCATCTACGTATGGCATATATATACGTGTGATATATCTACTACTTTCTCCATCCAAAAACCAATGTAAGAACTACACGAAGTTGTTGACACACATATAGGCGTGCGCAGGAATTTGGTATGTATGGTGTCCCATGAAGAAAATTGGACGCTTTCCCTGTAATAGGCAATAACAAACCTAACTTCCCCCTCAGACAAAAAAGAAGAAAACGTTTTTATATGTTTCAGAAAATAGATAATTATTAAAATAAATAACTATAAATATCTTTTGATAATAGAGTATATTAGTTATACCTATACTATATTATAATATTAAATCAAATCATTACATCACTCAACTTAAAATCAAATGTTTCAATGTTTGAATAGTTGAACATTTTTTTTTTTTTGGTTCATATGTTTTTATTCAATCTGTTACAAAAAAAGTAGAACAATAAGAACAATTGATGGTTTATAGGTTAAAATAAATAAAAATAAAAATAAAAAGACAGATCAGACAGACTTTAGAGTCTTCCCAGCGGAGGTACTACGACATGAGTAGACAATAGTTAAAAGTTAAAGGTTTTAGTTATTAAAACAGGGCCTTGTGCTTGAATTAAACAGAGCCGATAACACCATTAAAACCCTTAAAAAATCAAACATCCGAAATCCATATAACCTGAATTAACCAAAACCCGAATAAATTATTCGGGTGCAAAGCCCTGCTTTAAAAGTTAAATTAGAAATACATGCCTTGGAATCTGGGATCGAAACCGTTTCAAATTTTAACGGTTACGGTTTTAGTTCTTGAGAATGGTTTTCTAAATTTTCTGGTTTTGGTATAGGTTTTAAGATTGGTTTTTAAAATTTTTTTGGTTTTAGTTTCGGTTTTAATAAAGGTTTTTCAAATATTTTATCGGTTTAAACAACGGTTTTAGAAAATTTTCGGTTTTGGTTTTTAGAACGGTTTTTTAAGTTCTTAGGTTTCGGTTACAGTTTTTTAACCGGTGTTTTAAAGCTTTTGGTTCCGGTTCCAGTTCTGGTGTTCAGAAATGAGAAAACCATGGTTTTAACTGGTTTTTTTAAAAACCGGTTAAACCGGTTTCGATCCCTTCTTGGAATGAAAATGAATATTATCATTTGTCGTATTATTACAATAGATCTTCAATGACAGTGATAATTATTATCACGATACAAATTTTGTGCTTGGAAAGCATTGTTTCAGAGCTTTCAGAAAAAAAATTAATTCGCATTAAAATTCGAACATTAGTGTTATAGTAATTAACATGTGAAATAAATATGTATTATATAATATGACAATAGAATAATACTGGGCATTTCGATTTTTTATAGAAAGTTTTTTGGTAGTAATAAACTAATACATTATAATGGACGTTCTTCGTGAACTTGTGGGTTTAGGTACTGCACTATTCGAGTACCTACCTATACCTATAGGTAAACTTATATATATATTGATCGATTCGATATAATCGGTCCGATAGTACTCCAACACGCGATGTTATAGTACGACTACGGTTATAACTTATAATAGATTAAATAATATTTAATACATTCATTGGGTCTGATGTAGCCCAGTCGTTTTACTATATATTATTATAAAACACTTAGGTATTCTATCTATCATTATATAATGTATAATATACATACGTTTTGTTGCCAGGCCAGGTTAGATTTTGAGGAGTTTCCATATTATGTATTTATGAATTACGAAATAGTAAAAATTTAGTTACAATATTCATATATTATATTTTATACTTAACAGAAATTATTTTGATTTCTCAAATTATATTAATGAATTTCTTCTCAAGAAAATTGAACACTAGACACTAGTGCTTTTCTATAATAGTGGTTGTAATTTTGTATTCTAAAACCCCAGCCTGTGCATAAACGAGTTAAAAAGTTAAAGTTAAGTTAATTTTAACTTTCCTACTCTCAAAATGTAATGTTCACTAACTTTATTTTTAACTTAACTGTTTTTTATTGGTATAAACTTATAATAAATAATCAGTTACATTTAATTAAATTCAAGTTATGTTAATTTATAATTAATTTAATAATAAATATAATACAATTATTATTAATGATACATATTGCATAATAAACATTTACTTTTTATTATTTTAAACTATATCACTGGCTATTTATACATTAAAAAAAATAAAAATATTAACTTAAACTAATAAGTTAATTGTAAGTGTTCATATAACTATAATTAACTAAACAGAGTTAAAAAAAAATAGGATAACTGTTAACTTTAAACCTATTAAAATGTTTTCTCTCAACTTAACTTAACTTAACTCAATTAAAAATTACCATTAACTTGCCCAGGCCATAGGTGCAAATTGACTTAATTTTTTTTTGGGGGGGAGACTCAAGCCCGCCCCCCCCCCATAGGCCATATTGCTTAGTACCACAGAATATAAAAATTAGTACTAATAACTAGATTTTGGGGGGGACTTGACCGACATTTGGGGGGACTAATTTCCCCCAAATTTGCGCCAATGGCCCAGACTTGCAGTAAAACTTATTATTGGTAAAGATGATAATATATTTTAGTAATTACCCACTTTCAATAGATACATTAAAACGTCTATTGGGTTTGGGTGTATTGTTCTTTTTAAAATGGAAGACTGCATATCGTTTATTATATTATATTTTTATAATATCTAAATGGTTTTAGTCGCATTATATTATTACACCTGCAGTTATTGAAAAACACGTTCGAGAATAAAATTATCGATATTTAATTTTCAAGTCATACATAAGTAGTACTGTAGTATGTACCTACGTATACATATATTGCATTGGAATTTTGCTTTTTGGGGTATCATTGTATATACCTACACATATTTTATCAGTAAGACTAATAGGTATTATGCACTTATAATATGAGATGCTGCGCTTGCTGGAGTCACCACGATCCGGAAGTTTCAGGTTTGTTATCTCTAAGACCATGGCAGCGAGACTGGTAAACATTTTTCGATGAATAACCTATGAATTCGACCTGTGAAAAACTCAGTAAATTGGTACATTACGTGTTTAATACAGTGTTTAACTTTTCAAAATGTTTAAAAAAAAATATTAATATCAGTATTTCATCTATATGTATATGAATATAAGGGGTACCAAAATATTAAATTCTTAGTTTATTAAGCTATTGTAAAAACATTTAAAACGAGCCAAACGAGGGGTCACTCGATATTTGAAAAGCGGTAAAAAAACCTCCGTACAATTTACCAAGCTCTGCTGCAGCAGTGCACGCATATCATCCGATTATTATAAAAGCTGTTGCGGGTGTATCATAGTATAATAATAATAATAATAATATATCGTGTTCATATAATATGTTGACTCATCGGGGCGGAAAATCGCGGTACATACAAATTGAAACTTTAAAAAACCGTCGAGCTTCTGCCTGCAGACGGAGTGGATTACTCGAGAACGCACGCGGCGTTCACCCACTCGCCCACTCACCCACTCGTCGCCCGACGTTTTTCAGCCCAGCGGCGTAACGCGTATATACGGTAATTGCACGTCACCACAGCCGCCACCGCCGCCGCCGCTGTCGGCGACAATATTATTATATATGAAAAGCTAAGCGCGGGGCACCGGTTGTCAACCACAGCGTTTCCGGTCTTGGGTTGCGTCACCGGCCACGACGACGACGACGGCGCTCACGCGTGAATATTAATCCGCCTCGAAAACTAATCGAACGGAATACGCACATACAGCTCGTGCCGCGTACGCGTACGATATTATATTATATTGTAATAACGTAATATTATATTATCATATTATTGTTATAGAATATTTTATTATTGCGTTATACGGAGTGTTTACCCCCCTGCCAAAGGGGTTCCCGCCGCCGCACACGACATTTTGAGATCATATACGTTTTCGCGATGTTGACGATCGCGCCTGCCCAAAACCATTATTGCGTTTTGAGTGCGCGCGGCGATTTTTAAAGGCGTTTTGGATATGTCCATAATCTCGTTTCGATTTTAAGCGTAATTTATTATATTTCTATACTAAATATAGGTAAGTACCCTTAAACATTTTGAATTATGATGACATCCCGCCGGCCAACAGGCGTATTATAATCCAGATTCGTACGCGTCAATGATGATTCCCAGAGCGACATCGTCAGATCTATAACTTTCGTACACATACTTGAGTCATAATACAATAATGATGATCTCCTGGTGGAAAACACACGACTGTTACACACGGCCAAGAGAACAGGGACGACTCAGACGTGAATTTACTTCAATCTGGATAGCAGCACCTTCTAGTCAGCAATTATATTTTTCGTACTAGAAACACTTAGAATAGATAGACAATTTTCAACATAAACGTATTTGATCACTATTTTTTTACAATAGATATTTATTTCAACCATGGTGCACGAGTGAAGTCACACCCATTATTTATATGACTGCCGTTGATGTTGGCTTGCTTCACTTAACAAAACGAAAAATAAGTTTTCGATCCAATCACTAATAATATGAGGACATTCTCAAAGCGTGTACGAGTTATGTACGAAAACCCCGAAAGCAGCCCGGATTTGAAGTCTGAACGAAGCGTTTGTGGGTTCGCGTGACGAAAAAACTATAGGGAAAAATTATACAATAATATATATCCCGTATTATACATTATTTACGTCATGTAACCATATGTTACTAACCATACTAATCGAACTATCGCCTAAATATTTACCTATAATAAAAAAGGACAATACATTCACTATTAAGTATTTTCACACTTGAAATTTTTTTTTTGTGTAATTAAGCACAAATTTATGATCATTGAAAATGATAAAAATTAAAAACATACAACAGAAAAAAAACTATGCTCCAGTTATAATAATCATTAAGTATAATTATTGTTTAACACCAAAGCCTCAATTATGAATTAATATTCAATTTTTTAAATTTTTATTCAATTACCTTCTTTATTAAATTATATATATTTTTAACATGATTTTTTAAATAGTTCATTACATCTTATAATCATTATAGCCTCCAAAAGTTCTTCATCTAAACTTTAAAGATGCATGCAAATCAAAAGCCCAATTTAAAGCCCGTGCTATTTTAAGTTTTTCCAGGTATTGTATGTGTATAAATAATTGTCTCTCAGTATGA
>NC_042494.1:55199360-55200712 GCF_005508785.2 Acyrthosiphon pisum
CCAAAGGGGGTTCCCCGCCGCCCGCACACGACATTTTGAGATCATATACGTTTTCGCGATGTTGACGATCGCGCCTGCCCAAAACCATTATTGCGTTTTGAGTGCGCACGGCGATTTTTAAAGGCGTTTGGGATATGTCCATAATCTCGTTTCGATTTTAAGCGTAATTTATTATATTTCTATACTAAATATAGGTAAGTACCCTTAAACATTTTGAATTATGATGACATCCCGCCGGCCAACAGGCGTATTATAATCCAGATTCGTACGCGTCAATGACGATTCCCAGAGCGACATCGTCAGATCTATAACTTTCGTACACATACTTGAGTCATAATACAATAATGATGATCTCCTGGTGGAAAACACACGACTGTTACACACGGCCAAGAGAACAGGGACGACTCAGACGTGAATTTACTTCAATCTGGATAGCAGCACCTTCTAGTCAGCAATTATATTTTTCGTATTAGAAACACTTAGAATAGATAGACAATTTTCAACATTGTAATAAACGTATTTGATCACTATTTTTTTACAATAGATATTTATTTCAACCATGGTGCACGAGTGAAGTCACACCCATTATTTATATGACTGCCGTTGATGTTGGCTTGCTTCACTTAACAAAACGAAAAATAAGTTTTCGATCCAATCACTAATAATATGAATACATTCTCAAAGCGTGTACGAGTTATGTATGTCAAATAATCTAATGCAGTGGCGTAATTACGGGGGGGGGCTGTAGCCCTCTCAAAACGTATAACAGAAAATTTATATATTATATATGCATTTATTAATACCGATAAAAATGAAAAACTAATTTGAAGAAAAAATGACAACTGCAAAACTTCAAAAAAAAGAAGCCATTTCATAGCGACCACCTGAATGACTTGCAAATTATAAGTAGGGACTTGCAAATACTTGCAAATTAAAAGCTATTGTTCGGTACCATTTACAAAGTTTTAGAACAACTTGGGTGGGCTAACTTCGTAACTTTGACAGCTCTTACAGGCCACCCGAGTTACTTGCAAATTCTAAAAATAGACTTGCAAAAGCTTGCCAATCATTAGCTTTCGTTTGATACATATTTTGAAGTTCTGGGACAACTTGGGTGGGCTAACTTCCAAACTTTGAAAGCCCTTAATGGCCGTCCGAGTTACTTGCAAATTCTAAAACTGGACTTGCAAATACTTGCTAGTCATAAGCTTTCGTTTGATACCTATTTGGAAGTTCTGGGACAACTTGGGTGGGCCAACTTCCAAACTTCAAAGCTCATAGCGGTCGTACGATGAACGTGCAAATTCTAAAACAGACTTGCAAATTCTTGCTAATCATTAGCTTTCGTTTGG
>NC_042494.1:55200762-55257337 GCF_005508785.2 Acyrthosiphon pisum
CCCCCCCTATGACCTTTTTTTTTTAAGACTGGATAACTACATTTACCTATGTACTTCTTTATCTAATAATATATTTTTTTTATTATTGATATCAAATGCCTCGGCTAGCTGGCAGTTGTCCGAAAAATGATAAGAGTGATAAGAGTATTATTTTTTCGTGGATCGACGACGCTCGATGATTATCAGATTATATTTTATCTAGATTAAAGACTAGTATTGAACAAAAAATAACTTAATAATGATATGTACACTTAATCGGAATTTTCGTAGTGACTTTCCTAGTTTCGTCGTTATTCGGTAATCGAACATCGGTTATAAGTTACAGTTACAATCAGCAATCGGCATTCGACTTTTATAATTTTATAATTCATACTTTGATATTGTGATATAGGTACTGATATTAAATTAATCATTCGTGTGGAGTTTTGTTATTTAATTTTAATATTTACTATTTATAAATATATTGCACTGAAAGGTGCTTATAATAAATAATTTTTTTTTTTTGGGGGGGGGGCAAAATGTTAAAAAATGTTATCCCCCCCACAAAAATGACCAAATTACGCCACTGATCTAATGTTGTTGTCAAATGTCAAATGTAATGTGGTGCCCAATAAATAACTATAATATAATAATAAATTATTATAACAAACACTATATTATTATTGAGTTATAACTTATAAGACAATACGGGACAACTAGTACCAAAAATCTCGACACATGGATAATTCCCCTGGGCAAGTAACGAACGGTCCAGGATTGAAACTTGAAAGATACAAATATAGCGCATTCGAGTATTTTCAGGGTCCTGCATCATCTATACAATTATCATTGTTTCTCCCCTATTACCATATATAGTATTATTAGTATTTGCTAGTAACTATAATTTATATCATTATATTACTTAAAGCAACTAATAATTTGGCGAATAATGAAATGGTTATAAACATTTTAATCATGATCTCAATTTTATTATGAGTATTAATTATGCGTATTAATGGAATTCACGTATTATTATTACACGTATTATTACACGTCAATTGAAAAAAAAAAAATAACGATTTCCAATTTTTTTAGATTTCGGTTATGAATTTAATACCGGTTAACTAAATTATTTATTTATCTAGTTAACGTTAAAAAAAATTTTTTTTATCTAGATAAATTATCGGATAATTTTTTTTATATTGGTTTTTGGCGCTCGTAGCAATATAAAATAACTTAATAGTATGTTATCGAAAATGTCGATAGTTATTAGTAAATACTACCTACTTGATAAATTACTTAATTGTCTAGGTACCTATAAATTATAAGTAATAAAAGCCATTTAATAAATTAAGTTATCTAGATAAATTCATATTAATAAAGGCGATTTTAATCTTAGATAACTGTGTAAATTAATATTCTTTATTTATCTAGTTAAGATAAAAGATATAAAAGAATATTTATCTAGATAAACTATCAACACTGGTTCCTACATAATATTAATAACAATACAAGCTGAATGAACGCCACCGAGCAAGATTGACGATAAATCTAAATGACAAACCATATTCTAGAACAGAACAAACTAGAGACAAATATAAATTTAATAAATATTAAGCAATTTGGAGAAATGAAAAACCACAGAGATCAATATTACACATATCATTGTTTCCATGTTATCGCGGTGTTTTTGGTTTTTTTTGACGTAGGTACCCCGTTGATAACAGTTTTTGTTCTTTGGTCAAAAAGTTTGATAATTTAATACAAAGTTTCTCGTGAGGAATGTTGCGTGTAAACCTAAACATAAGGCGTATAACATACTTTATTCCAAATAAGTCTGGAAAAAAATCCCGACAGAAACGCGTCGTGGTTTGAACATGTGCAGTCTCATTGGCTGCAATCGGCACGTCCGACTACTGCAGCCAATCACAGCGGTTCTACCTATAAGAGGCTGCGCAGTTTTTCCAGACTTATTTGGAAATTGGAATAGAGTATATATGATGTTAATAAAATGTCGAAGTGTGACGTCAGCATTGAAACTTAAATCATACATCGCTGTAATGTTCTGTAACCTAAAATGCACATTGGGTATAGTATACCTACAATTCACCGGGACGAGTACCCAAGGGCCACACCACTCTACTGTTGGGCATAGTAGCACTGTCTGCTTGTTGGAATTAATTTTTTTGAACAAAATACATTTTAGAGTAATAATATTATATGCCAATTAAAATCAAAAGCAGCAATAGAAATGTAGCATTGTACATTGCAGTATGCAATAAATATAGGCGTTTAATTATTACAATTTATCTATAGACTATAATAGTATAATATATATAATAATATACATAATACATTGTATACTCAGTACACGTATATAATAGGTACTTAGTACAATAAAGTCAGCGTAAAACAATCATAAACAACAATACAAATTTAAAAAAAACGAACAGTATATTGAGAGCAGAAATATAATCATTATTATATTGTACATGATCCATACGCTGTAGGTAACGACAATTTACAAAACATGCGTATAATAAAATTGAATTATCTCACAGCAGCATGAACTTTCTAGTTGAATTTTAATTTTTATGTACAGGTGTATATTATTATACCTAGGTACTATAATACTGTCAGTGTGATATATTTTGTTTTATATTATAATATAGAGTATATTATTTGATAGTATTATCAAGTATTATGCCAAACGAACAGAGAAGACGTATTAATAGAGTATTGACACTGCTGCAAACGAAGTTTCGATGCCACCCATATTTAATTACCAAAACAGTGTCGATTTATTTACATAAAATTGCGATATGATATAAAACTATCATACCTCTTGAATGACGAATGACTGTGGTCGATGGTCGTAGGTTGTGGAAAGTATTTATGCTGCCCAAAAAAAAAATTCACCCCGTTTCGATGGAGGTATCCTTTCACCCTTCCAAAATACACCACTGTGAATGAGGTAGATATAATATAGGTGGATGATCGCTGTAAAGAAAAACAATTTCTGTGCTCAGTTGTATTTATAACTGTGGTTAGCACACATTGTTTATGGTAATATTCATCAACGATTTACGTGACCCGGTTTTGGTTTTATAAAAACGATCCAAACGTTTCCTCGTCCTTATTTAAAGAGATATTTTGTTTCTCATATATAAACAAGCTGTAATATATTTATATAATATTATATATATACAAATGATTGCCGATATTTGATTTTGAGTTCAGTACAGCAGGTCAGTATTCAGTTTATGGTTTGTTCAAATACGATTTACGACCAAACGAATTATACTTTTAAAACAAGATCCATTTAAAAAGTGGATTTAGATTGCGTTTTGCTGCATTATAGAATCAATCAATCGGTATCGAATAATGGCGTCTAACCTTATACGGCTACCATGTACAAGCAATATTAAATGTGTATAATATAGAAGCGTGTCATAAATACTCTAAGCTATGCACCTTCGACAGAAAATAATTTCTTTCTTAAAGGATTATCTTAAAACGTGTTTGTTATAATATTGTATTCGGGTTTTTTTTTTATTTTACAATTGTTAGAATTCCTGAAAACTTCCTATATTAGCTTTCCTGCTTCTTCCTAATATAATAAAATATAAATATTAGAATTTAGATCACATTCATTCACACGAAATCGGAAAATCCGAATTTATCAACTAACCTAACTTTTATTCTTAAAAGGAAATTCTCATACTATAAAATGTAATATTACATAATATGAACAATGCCACATGATATCATTCTAATATTTACACATATAATAGTGACTAGACAGTAAACTGTATGGATACTACATCAACTAGGCTCTAGTTTAAGTTTTTTGTAAACATTACTAACCAGTAACCAAGTTATATAAATATTAATCATTTTATTTCAAAATAAGTCCCTTTTTTGTATATAGGTAAAATATTTTATAATTAGTATTTTTATACAATGCACGTGTGTGCTTTAAATAATAAAAATACCTACATTTCTATTTTACTAGATGGTACATTTACTAGAGAAACTTTTAATTTGTATTTAGAATAATTTTAGATACATGAATTTTTTAATGGGAAACCAATGTATTTGTTTTAAATTTATTTGGTAACTTTAATGCACAGCTCTGGGTACAACTGTAATACGTATACTGACTGGACACTGGCTACCGCTATACAGTCATAATACATCGTAAGATGATCGAAAAACTCCATAAAAAGTTCCTCCGTCACGATGCTTATAAATTAAATGTACCTATATACCTATGACATAATATCCTGTTTATCTCACGATTACACATCAACCCAACGTCTCAGAAAGTCTCACTGATCGTAGTCACTCAGCTAATATATCTTTTCTATCTAATCTACTTTCGTCTAAAAACGACAGCCCCGAATCACTATTTCGTGTTTCGTTTAATGTCCCCTGCCGCCGCCGCCGCACACGGTCATCTGTTCCATTCCATATTCCAATCTCTTCCTCGAACTACTCTATTAACTCTCCGATCATCGCGTACTGCGAATACTGAACCTGCTTTCTACTTCTAAAATTAGTAAAATTTGAGCCTATAGTCTCCATATAGGTACTGCAGTATTATTATTGTTCATATTCATATCTACAGGGTTCGTACCATACTGTAAAGTAAAATAAAATAATAAAATATTATTTTACATAAAGTACCTACATACTACCATTGATCAATGGTACTACTTACGCGGGGTTATCAAAGTCACTATGTCCGGCTTGCTGCGACGTGCGTATTCTGGGAATTGGGAAAATAGTTGTTTTTTGCGGAGGCGGAATATAGGTAATGCATGGCGGGGAAATGAAAAATGCGCACTTGCGACCAAACACGGATCTAAAAAGTAAAAAAATTCCAATCAATTCCGAAGAATATGCAAGCGGTGTGCGTGCCTATATATTACACGTGTATATATAGTTTCATGATTTGCGGTCGTTTCGTCTATGAGTGCCGTCCATATTATTATTATATAGCACATTGTAAAGTATATATATAAAATGACGCTGACAACGTTGCCGGCAAAAATGTCAGTCCTAATAAAATCGTGTTCGTATTTGTATGTGTGTGTGTGTGTGTGTGTGTGTGTGACACCAAACACGAAATGGAAAAAATGTCCCGTGACTTACAGTTTAATGGTTCTCTCGTTCTGAGAAGAAGAAGAAAAAGAATAAAAAAAAAGAGTCTAAGTATAAATAATAAATCACGTTTATTAATCGGTTCTATATAATATATTATAGTATATACCTATAACGCCGCTCGGTTTAATCCATCTTGGACTCTGCAGACTGCAGTGTGTGTGTGACCGACTACGGTGCAATAAAATGTTTATTATATTTTATGCGCGACGAGGAGTAGAGAATATAATATAATAATATAAAATAAGAGTAATAAAGGTTAAAGTTCCACTGGTTCTCGAGTGTGCATAACGACCAATTACGTAGGTACACGTAACTCGTCGGAACACTGCAGTTACATTGTGATTATTATTATTATTATTATACACTTTTTTTTATTATTATTTCTTTCCGCGTTTATTTTATCCACTCTACTCCTGCCAGCACCCGTCACAACGTCCTTAGCCTACAACGCCGATGGCAGTTTTTATTTTTAATGTTATTTTATTACATAAGTAATAATATTGCCCTCCGCGGTGGCGGCGTCACCAGCGACTTGCGTGTTTTTTTATTTCGCAGGTATGTATAATAGACCATAACATAAGCGTATGGTATGTTATCGTTATGATATAGGTATAATAATATGTGCTATTGTAAGCGTATACGCCACACACAATAGAAAATCAAAAGGTTATGCCGAGACATTAGGTACATACATTTTACAAAACAATCGATGGAGCCCATCCGAACAGTAAATTAATAAAATAATTACGTTAGATATGCAGCACTGCCTTATTATTCTGTTCGACAATCATTGCGTTCTTATACCACTATAATTTTGTTAAAATTGTGTTGAGATAGTTCACGCCACACTGCCCTACGGTTTTCAAGTTCATGCCTGAGGTTGAAATATATACCATCTAACTCTGTACAAAGGCTTTTCGTAAATTATAAATATAAAATATATTTAAAATTTAAATGGGTATTGTTTGCCACGGATTGGTTTTGGATATGTAATCACTTATTCATCTGTCAAGCTTTTTTTGTTAATTTATAGAATAGGTACACCGCGAAGCACCTTTTAAGTTATAACTTCTAAGCATAGATAGTTTCAATTCAGTGAATACTGTCCTAGGAAAATAATTGAGCGATGCAATAGTATGATACACCCTTGGCGCCATCTGCATGGTATAGTAAAAGCATTTTTAGAATACGTGTTTAAGGGGCAACATTTAGGCAATTTCTAATCTCGTCTTAGCCAGGATAAGATTTAATTTTTACAAAGTGTTTCATACGATCTATAGACAATTTTCTGTCAAGTTCAATTTTTTTTTTAGAATCAAAATCGGACAACTAACTTTAGTTTTGTCAAAACTTAATGTCTTTTGAGTTAAAATGGACGACAGTATCAAGGCCCATTAAGTCCTATGACCTATATTATATAGAAAAACTAGATTTTCATTACATCATAATATTACGAGAAAAAAAATGTATATGTAATTTGTCCAACACGAGCAAAGTTGGGTTAGTATTCAATCTGGTCTTTTTATACAACCAGCATTTGAATTGGAAAAAAAGAGGGTGAATGTGAATAAAAAAATGTGTGTACCAACATTTTAAAATTGTTTATTGATTAGGATATAATTATAAGGGGTACGCTAGAATATTAGAATATTTAAAAAAAAAAATGTTACCCCGTCTCCTCGTGTCCTCTTTTAATTCAAGCATTGGCATTTTGAGACTATAGTCTTATAGTAGTTTTATTTACAGATATTGTGAAGTATATACTTATATTATATTGCTGAATACATTTAATGGGTTTACTAATACAAGATTAATAATAATAATTGATCATGTCTTAGTAGTAATGTAGTATTGTATCGTAACTTAGTACCTATTTAATAATGCTATTTCTAGATACACTAAACTATAACTAATAAACTATAACAAATAGTTTGAAATAATTCAGCAGCCAAAAGAATAAAAAGTGGATTTTAATTTACTTTCTTGAAAACTTTAATATATGCTCCGAAAATAATACATGCCTATAACACATCAAATATGCTCTAAAATAGTAAAATATCAAAATACCTATATATGTTTAAACACTGTTAAAAATATAAAATATAAAACATTTTTGCATTAAAATATCAAAATAGTAACGTATAAATAATTCAATTAAAAAATAGGTTAGGTTAGAAATTATATTAACCTTTAAAATCATTATATTTTTAAGTGAAAATCAATAATGTCTTTGGATTTGCCTATACTCAAATGTGAAATAGTAGTTCCATGTTAAATGTTACGAAAAATATTAGGTATTGGCTTACAGTTGTAGAGTGTAGATGGACAGATGGCCATCTGTTGAATGTCGAATAATAATAATGCAATATTATGACAAATGGAATAAGTACCAATGTATAATATTATAAGATATTATTGTAACAGACTAATAGAGCATGAAGGGTTGATATTTAAGCATTTTCTTAATTTTCTTCCACCAACTCGTTTATATACATTTTAATGTTTCCTTCTTAACCATCAACTCATGTCTCACACTATTTTTTCGGTCGTATATCTTTTCCCGTTTCACCATATTTTTATAAACATATAATTCAAAAAATATATACCTTGGTTGAATGTTAAGGTACACAAATATGATACCTTTCGATCATTATTAATTAACGATTTAATGTTGCGAGCACGTGTTTATTACATGATAATTTATTTTCTCGATTTTAGATAGGTATTTACATGTGCAGCATATGCAGCAAAACGCTTATCCGGAGTGCTGAGTGGCTATTGTAATGGGGTTGTTTGATTGATGTCAGTCGAGATAGTATGATAAATATCGGTTATTATTTTGTTGTTTTATTTTGTTAAATGTCAGGACGCGTGCAATTATTTTTTTTGTGAGGATTGTTGCTTACGAAGTGGAATACTGAAAGTGTATTAGTAATGGCCTACCTGAGATAAAAACCGTGACTAACGAGTGCACCTTTATAACGCCAAATTAAATGTATAGAACCTGACAAAAAAAAAACCACAAACAAACTAACAAAATACACACACACAGACACGTGATAAAAATAATTATGGTTTAGGAGTCGACTGATTCCTGTTGTGTAAGTATAAGGGTGTAAGTGTATAACTTTAATTTATGTTAATGAAATATGTTTCATATATTATGTTTGTCGAATCGTATGTCTAAGAATTTCTTTGTTTTCTTAAGACGTTATACGTATGTTTTTTTTTTTTAAGATTTCATCTCGTTTCGGATAGCGTTTATTACCAAAAAAATTATGGTAGATAATATTATATACACACTATTACCTACCTTATGCTACCTTTAAAAATATTCCCAGGGACTTGATTTTTCAACAGTTATATTACATTTTACCATGGGCAGGTACGTGTAAAAACATTTTTTTAAAGAATGTGATAGAATTAATTTTCAATAGGTATAAAAGTATACAATTATTCGTTTTTTTTATAAACTTACTCATATATGATATATGAGTACAATTTTTGAATTCATCTGTGCACTTGGCGAATAAGTATAATATGTTATTATCATTATCATCGCCGATTTCTCGCCCACGCGCATAATACCGAAATATATTATACTTTTGACTTGTCTGTGATGGGTACCGACTGCGATATATACCTTGGTATAGTATAGTTTCTTTGAATCTAAAAATGTCGCTATAAAACTATAAATATTTTTGGGATCTGCAGTGGTTCGGAAGGCGGTCGGGATATAATAATATTATAATGTCAGCGTGCTGACGATTTAACGACGAAATAATGCGGTGGTCGCGTCAAAAAACATCACTTTTCGCAGCAGACCAAGTTGGCGGTTAGCAGCACTTAAATAATATTATAATAAATAGGCGCCTACCTACGATACCGATTGGCGATCAAGCACGCGCCCGCGTGTAATTAATATAATATATCTATATAAATTATTACAAACGATAAATATACCTATATATTATTTTTACTTACGACCGCGACGCTTACGTCCAATTTGTATACTCACCTGTGTACTTGTAAAATATTATATCGAATTATAATTTATAACGTATCCCGCCTATAACGTAACGTGTACGATCGTCGTCTATATAGTGTATATTATATAGGTACCTACGTCTACTCGATATTTAGATTCATTCATGAGCCGATGACGAAGTCGAGCTATGCGCGGCGGACGGGGACGTAGATTTATGTTGTCGAACGACGATAATGACCACCGGACCGATACGGGCGCGGAATGCGCCTCGTCGCGAGGAGGAGGCGTACGGGGTGGCGTTCGTGATCCGCGCTCCGGGCCATCCGAGGAATCCGGCGAGTATACTCCATATATATATTATACATAACCTCTCGTACGCACATATTATAACACAATATATAGATATATACGTATAGGTATATCGTATATAATTCACGAGGAAGACGAGACGGATTCTTCGCCCGCACTGGCGCCGAACGATTTCTGTGCTCGTATAATGCGGACGAGGTGTTCCGTATAGTCGGCCGCCAGATAACAATATTATAACGTCGTCGTCGTAGTCCCAGTGAAACGGATGTACCTGCGTTGTAATAATAATAATAATAATACTAAAATATGTGTATAACGCGTATATCATAACATATTGTATATACACGTACACACGGCTATTTTAATGCCCGTGTACGATATTATGCGTACTATATATCAGTATAATATAAACGCTCGCTAGTCATCGATGCATATAAGGTAGAGGTAGGTACATAAACGATATTCGAATGCTCGGAATATTATTACGATATGAGGACGTCGTACGCCGTTCGGGAAAATTAAACGTCTTTCAACACAGGGAAAACCTTTTCCAGTCAGGTGTTGTTATAGTATACACATATAGGTATATTATTATTTTATAGTCTTGACGATTTTTTAAAATGGTATTTAGGTACTTACCTACGTTTTTTTTTCCCGTCACAATATTAGACTTATTTCAAATTGTTCTGTAATTTATATAGGTACATGCGTCATTAAAATTACAATTATATTATGCGATGTCGACGGTTAAACTGATATACTTTGAACTTTGGCCGGCTGAACTGAACAGGAACGTTTCATTTTTGTAACTGACCCAATCCCCAAATACACAGTTTAATATCAATTTATAATGTATAAAAAAAAAGGGTTTCATATTTTTCAAAAGTATTATAGGTTTACGTCATGTATGATGTTGACTACTTTTGATTATATTTTATTTTTATACATATGGGTGTTATAGCTGAGATATTATGCCGAGAGCGTTAGGCCCCTGGAAATTCATGTATAAGCGTATAACGTGTTTTATTGATGAGTACCTATTCTGTAACTTTTGGTTGACCATGATTCATGAATGAATATAAAACTATTTAAATTATGTAGAGGCTTATATAAATAGGTACGCGTGGTTTCGAAGGAAGTTAAATACAGTTAATCAATTAACACGCACATCCATAATTATTTCGTAATGACTAATGATACCATTTTAGATGGAGAAAATGGTTATTAAGAGTAACAACGCGATAAAACACATAGAAAACGTTAATTAAAACCAAAATTATTTCTCAGTGTAAATGCACCGTGTTATATTTAATGACGTCACCTCATCCATAGGTTTATTTCATAAATATTTTAATCACAAAAACCACGTAGTTCATAGGTAATTCATATATTATATCACATTGTTTGCATATAATATAGTTGTAGGCCTGGAGTGCATCAAGTAACGACAGGGTAATGGATGTACATTCTAGATGATACATTGTTATAATAACAATAACATAACAAAAATTGTTTCACTAATTTTGCTATCATCGTTAATAAATAATAATTAACAACTTATGGGCGTGGTTACCTTTTTATTATCCTAAAATTGCCATAGGTACGTAATATTTGAGCTCATTTTTTTCAGTCAATTTTAACAAGGGGCAGATATTATATATCAAAAACTAATAAAAAGTTCTAATCCATCGATACTTGTTTGCATCATCGATTGAACGCTTTTTCTGTTATTAAATATTTCTTTTTTCACTCTCATTGCGAACCTAATGATTATAACTACTTATATGATTAAAATATCGTGTATTGACAATGGACATTTTAATACTTTAAACGTACCTGGGTATTAAAAAAAATATTAAGTGCTTGTAAATATTGTACAAAATAAATAATATGATCAAAGATAAACGTACTGGAAATTAAAGGCTGTGAAGATAAACCAATTCGAAAATTTTATAAGCGCGCTCATTAATTGTCCTGTGGGACTTATCTACCCTATAATAAGACAACTACTAACCGTAGGTACCTCAAATTGATCATTGAAATCGCACTCACATTACCTACGATTTTATCTAAACACGCTCAAACGTCCGACTCCAATTAACAACTAGTGTATAGTACTAAGACGGATGCGCTATAAAGCCGCGGGTTTCAGCAATTTATTCAAATATTGTGGACATGGGATAATATATCGTTATTGTAAATCTAAAGAGACCTCTTTTTCATTTTTCTTCAGAGTAGTTTAATAATTTGTATTATATTCGAAAACATTAAAAGGACGTGGCACCCGCATATTGTGTTGTCTCAGTCTAACAAGTGCGTAACATAACACATTTTACACTCGACAGAACACGTTTTGCTTCGCTAGTTAAAAAATTAGAGTGAATTGACCTCTTATAAAATTTAAAGGTAAGATTATTATCTAGGCAATATCATAGGATTTTTTGTTTATAATATTTTAATTTTAAAGCGAGTTATAAGTATTTTAAGATTTCCAAACAATTTAAAATTTTACAATAAACTCATAACTAGCTTTAAAATTAAAATATAATAAAAACTCTATGATATTGCCTAGATAATTATCTTACCTTTAAATTGTATTTGGCACCACATCCTCTTAGTTTTAAACACTATATTAAAGGTAGTCATTGAAAAATATTAAATAATAACATTATTTTTACTCAAGCTTTTCAGATAAAACGCATACGTGGTTGTTGAACATCGTTTTGACATTTGATGGTTTTGGGTCTATTTAATAATATATTACACATCGTAAACTCCATAATAACAAAATTTTAATATAAGTATACATTGGTCAATGGTCATAAACTTCTTTCGTTTTTTTACTTTTCTAATATAATCTTAAGCTGCACGCGTCAAAATACAGGCTACAACTGTGTGTGTGTGCAGTATACCTATAGGTATACCTATATACTATATAATTATGATTTGCAATTTGAGGTGGTATCAATTAAAACAAATTCGAATTAATTACTTACACACAAACTATGATATGTGTAATTATTAATAATATATTATGAGTCGTCGTTAAAAATTAATTAATTCTACAATTCGTTACACCTTTACACTTTTAGGAGTTCTGGGTTCAGCGTTCTTAATTATCCCAAGAAATGTTCAAGATGTCCATTATACCTGTACCTATGTGATTATGATGAATGATACAGGTTATACAAATGTGTTTTATATTTTTATGTCTAAAAAATCCAATGCACTTGAGGTGCAATAAATGTATCCGTATTGCATAATATATAATATAATTCCTACGCAATTAATTTTACAATGATAAAAAGTACATAAAATAACAATATAAAATACATATAATTTTTTGTAATAAAATATACCATAATCTACCAAGTAGATATATTATACTTTTGAATCCGTACATTTTATATTTTTCAGTGCAATGCAATTTTTACTAGTTTCATATTATTATACTTTTATATAATTTTTAATAAGACGAATCTAGTCCACCACGCGTACTTTGAGATGTGACAATTTTAAAGCTATAAATAAAAATATTCTGTAAACAAATCGTATCTCTGTACAGGCTAAATTTTTAGAAACATAAATTAAAAAATGTGAGTTTATAACATAATAATGAAATATGAAAGATTCATAACCTTATTGTGTTTGCACACATTAATGTATTTATTATATTAAAACACTTTAATATAACGAACGATCATAATACTTTTAACGGAATTGTCATAGAATCGAAGAAATTATTTTAGGAGATTGAAACATTGAATTGCTAATTCGTAGCTCTAATGTAAATACGAATAATTTTTATAACCAACAATCCCGGGCGTGGGTTTATCAAAGAATAATCAATTATTATAGAATGGAAAATTCGATGACTCCAGCTGCAGCCATGAAGAAAGAGACTTGTAGGTTTCACAAGCACATATTAATTATTAATATTATTATACATTCGCAGTGTACACACATCCATACAGGATAATTTTTCTAATAATAAACCCATCTAGAATTTTTCTTTTTTGGATTTATTTAAGTCATGTATTTTATTATTTTTTTACATTTTGTACAAGTAATGTTGATCCAGTCGTAAAAAAAAATAAAAATATATCGATTGTGACCAAAGTTATTTAATTTTTCAGGTCTACATGTTACACTTTGCATATAAAATCTTACTATACAACCGTCGTAATGTATTAGGTATATTATATTATAATAATAATAAATGATGAAAGTATAGGTACAAATAGCGTTTGAGATTAGGGAAGAAGGCTAAAGCCCTACTTTAATAATACTGAATAACATTAAAACCATATTTAGGAAATGTTCAGGGGAGGGCTTTGCACATTTTTGGGAGATTTAGCTCCTAAGATCTAACCCCATTTGCGACTCTGGATGAGAGAGATGAGCGTTCTACGGTGAGCTCGTGTACCCCAGTAGGAAATTCCAGCGTATGCATGTTGCATTATTATGTGTTTGTATATTAGAAAAATATATATTTATTTTAGATTCTGAGTGGATTAGTCTTATAATGTAGTATTAAAACAAAAAAATTGCTCATGTCTGCGCAAAAAAACACAGTCTTAGAGATTAAACTCAATATTAGGTTCACACAATTATCATTTAATAAAAATTTGGCTCCAAGTTTAGAATTATTTATTACAAGCAGAAAGTTTTACAGCAATAATTAATTGAATATTTGCACTTAAACCCAGAGGGTTGTTAATTTCAAATGCATCAACGTATAAAACGTATGTAAATAATATTTTCCCCTCATATTATAATGTTAAGGGGATCAGTGGGCGGTGGTGGACAGTTTTTAAAGAGTTCGAAATAGGCAATTTTCAAATTGCATGTGTGTGAGTCTTCTAAATGTTTGCGTAGTAATAGTGATCACTATAGTGTGACTGTGTGAAAAAGAAATAGCGGAGAATTCACGCACACGCATGTCCTATAGTAACCTGCACATAACGGCGTTGTGCGAGTGAACGGTAAACAATTTATGCTTATTTGTAAGTATTTTTTTAATGATAATGACATTTTTCCCGCGTAAAAAAATTTCAAGCTCGTTTCGACTTACGTGAAGCTAGCACAAACAATCTAAAACCATTCTAACTGACTATTTTCGCGGACTTGTTGGGCTTTGTTGGAAACTATTTTGAAAGTTATACGAAATCACAGTTTATAGTGCCTATATACTACACAATCAGCACTACATATTACAGTAAAACACTCGAATCTCATCCAATATTATATACTTAACAATTGAGTATTGTCAATAAGACAGCAGCTTTCTTTCAAAACAATTTGATTAAAAATAAACCGTGTCCATACCAACAATATTATTAATAACACCATCATATTACGCACTGCACCTATACCTACACATGGCAGCATACACGTCACGAGCTCGCTGCTATTTACGGGTGGGGAATGTGATCATACGCAATACGTTTTACCACACATGATTACCGCCGAATTTTGGGGAATGAAGTCATCCGCGGTCGCACGTCCGATAGCGGTCACCCGGCAATCGGTCTCTATCCCAGGGGATCGGAGTCACAATTTATAAACGATCACTATTACAACTTACAGCTGTGTGTGTGTGTGTGTGTGTGTGTGTGTGTGTGTGTGTGTGTGTGTGTGTGTGTGTGTAATACCCGTGACGGGTGCGGCGGAGGAGGACCTTTCGGACACGACGTATACGACGCGAGCGCGCGAGGTGTGTTGTGTCGTTTTTTGGATCAGATAACATTTTTGGGGCCCGTCGAAACGCACGAAAACAATACATCACTTTCGACGTCTTCATCGGGCGTACATATGATGTCTATATAGATACACACTGCACAGCATATTTTATGGCACACACGCACATGATTTGGGGCTCAATTTGTATACCTACATATGTACATAGTTTAACGTAGGTATATACATGATAATGATAATACATAATGATAATATATGTATATTATACGACTTGCTTGTAAAACCGCCACCAATATCCATTACACGCGTGACGCGTCATCCTATATTATCGTATATTATTATGTAAATATGAGTATATGACACGTGTCCAGAAAAATTCTTAAAGCGTTAGACATGCGACTGTATTTTCAACTGCTCGTTAATAGACGTATTAATATTATATAGGTACGTTAAATGTTTAATGTTCATATACATAACATACTGTATTTGTTTATAGGTATTGTATACTTGCGATACGAGGACAATGAGGTAGATGTGTAGGAACGTCTCATTAGAGTCTTCATAGTTCATTTAGAGCCTCATTTATCCATCTATATAGTAAGAAGTCGTTATACTATAATATTTTATAATTTTATTTAAATTCTATATATTATAACTACTGTTTCTTATAAGAATAATAATTAGAATTATTAACTACTGTTTCAATATTTGAAATTCTCAGATTATTATTCTGCTTGTTTAGAATATGAAATATGTTGTTATTTGAAAAAAGAATACCTAAATATATTTTTTGGCTGGGTACAATTTTTTTTCTAATTTTCCGATTTTCTTGAGGCTAATTTTTGTAACGCTTTGTTATAAAAACGAAAGTCAACAATAATAAAGAATTAAAAAAGTGTAGCGTGTTACTAGATTTTTTTCCACTGCACTGTACCCAAAAACATATCTATGATTCCTTAATATTTTCCTTGCAGATGAAAAATATCTAGTTAGCATGCTACTCACAATATACTTATAGAACTTCTTTTTTTAAATTAGATTTTAAACTGTCATATAAAATCACTAGGTATATAAGAGATTTTTGTAACACAAATAAAATGTTTACCTAAATAGTTTGTAAAAAAATCAATATTATAGTTGCATCCGTGTGAATTTTAGTCTTTGTTAATTATTATATAATCGGTGTATACTATGGTATATAACACATAATATTTCCATATTATGTTAATTATGGGTATAAAAATATTTCGTATATTGGACAATGGACGCACGGTCATAACAGTTTAATGGCACTCGTGTATGTTATATATTTAAATACCATCGTTCGCAGTTATATGTATAATACGCGTATTAATATAATAATATAATATTTATAGATATAACATTTATGTCGCAGAGCCCAACGAATTAATTCATAAACGGGGTATATATTGAACAAACGAAACAAAAAGGGTATTGTTCATATGCAAACGCGTATAACGCATACTATTATAGTACTTAATTATACAATATAACACTATAACAGTAAGTCCACATAACGGCTGCGTGCGGTGAAATAAAAACAATTTCAAAATGCATAGGTCTGTCTTTTCTCAACGATATCTCTACGACTTTATCGTTATACAAAACGTCAGATAAGTAGGCGAGTAGGCCATAGTGGAGGTAATCTTCGACAACTAGTATTTCTAGTTGCTCAAAATAAAGCCATTGGTATCTTTAAAAATCCAAAAATCTTATATTATGTACATTAATGTCGACGTGAGTGTCACTTGCGATTTGGTATGATACTGCACCCTCTGCAGACGTGGGAATTTTTTGGTCACCAATTTTACTGTTAATATTATGTTGCAAGCGACCAAGCTAATTGTACGAAATGAAATAGAATTTTCGTATAAATCCAAGTATGTGCATATTGTATGCATATATACATACACTTGCACTTGCGCATCGAAAAATTAAAAAATTCGTTGGTAAAATTATTCAATACAGGCGTCGACATTTATCATACACGCGTCTTAATTATTTTCTCGATACATACAAACACATATTTATAAAACATAATATATATAATAAATAATATATTATATTATAATAATAAACCACCAATCGATGGTTTCTCGGAGTAAATAATATTTGGTTAAGTCATTAATAGATGAAAACTAAAACTAATATAGAATTGTTCATAAATAATAAATATATATAATATTATTATGACATTATTATTATTTGACAATGAATAAAGAATTAAAGGAATAAAAAAAGTATTCAATAAAATAGTATTCAATAGTAAAAAAATGTATTTAAAATACCGTTCAAATACTTCAAAAATAAAAGTATTTTAAAAAGTATTCAATACAGAAACTAGAAAGAAGTATTTGAATACTTTTACTCAAAAACTTTACAACACTGGATATAGGTACCGGATTAATTTCGTTCTACGTTCATAATAATAATAATAATCAGGTGAGTGTTATAAAATGTTAATAATAATTATTATTATTTCGTACACATTTGGTGCTCAAGTGCGGTTCACAAAGTTGTATACTCGGTATGACTAAACATACATATAATATATACCTACGCCATATCGGTACTATGTATATTATAATAATATATTTGTTCGAATTTGCACCTCAGTTATACATACTTTCATACATATATATATAATATGTATTGACGGGCTTATAGAGTACTGTTAGCGAACGCTCGCGTACAATGGGTGGGTGTGTGGAATATTTTTTTTTCATAAAAAAACGTGTCCGGTTTAGCTGTCCTATTAAACTACTATATACGTATACGTATATAGACAGTATGTCAGTATATAATATATATACATACCTATATATTGTGTATACCTATTTTTATTTATACAAACACGATTGTGTGTGTAGTATGTGTAAGCAAAGTCGTGAATAAAAGCAAACATGACGCGTATACGTATACACGCGCATTTGAATGGAAAAATCCGATAATTATTACATGGGTGTATCATGATATACCTAGCGTGATAAATATTGAGACTTCTCGCTAACCACCACCGCGATGGGTTGCCACCCATCCACCCGCCGGCGAACCCTGCATCACAGCTACTTCGTGTCCATAAACTTACAATAAGACAATAATTACGCCCACAAATATTATACCACGGACGCGTTATTATGTTGCCGAGTATTACTATTATTACTCTGTTATATTGTGAATCGAGATAATTTTTTTATCCTCCAAACAACACTATTGTCCATGATACAATATATATATATATACCTACATGCACATAGGTACCAGCTATATAACCTACGCTCGGCCGTTTCATTCATTATCCAATTATTGATTTACGATGAGAGATATGTACGGTGCACGCGTTAGATTTTCGTCCAAAAACGATATATTGAGTAATTACTATATAATATCTATGTTCAACGCCCGTTCATAAAACAAACAACGCGTAGGATTATAATATTATTTTTTTTTTTATAATAATATGACTATATAAACAGTTACATGATATCGCGGTTTATCGATGAAATCATAGGTATAACGGCAGAGTCTTCCATATAGGTACAAACTATATTATACAAACCATTCGATATTAAGTAGGTATATTATTAATATGGCAAAGATGATAAAATAACATTAGAGGTGATTTTTATTTGATTTCGGGGTCTATGAAAGAGGTGGTGCCTTACGCCGTGGATATCTGCGCACTGAAACGGCAACTCAAGTTCAGTTGGGTTAGGTTAGGTTCCTATATGTACTGTAAGGTTCAAAAACTTGGTTGAACCTTATAGTGAAATACATTTATACATATACAACCTACTACGTAAAGGGTGGGCAATCATATTATCTAATAATTTTATTGTCCATCTATAATTGGTATGGGATCTGTATAGAGTACATTTTATTTAACCATCGATTAATCATAATAATAATGGTTATCTGCAGAGATAAATAATTGTAATACCTTAAACAAAAAATTATTCAGATAAATAAATGGTAGTATATATGTACCTATATTTTGTTTTGAATAATTGAATGTGAAAATGTAGTACCTTACTACTAGTTAAGCTATATATGTATAGATTATAAGTTATAACACTATTAACTAATAATCACGTGGTAATCAACGTAATTCATTGGCACATTTTTTATCCTCAAACACTTTCAAGGTTCTAGTTCTATAACAAACAAACATTGACACGTTTTCTCTTTCAATAAACTGTACTACATTGCCCGACATTGGTTTATAAGAAATATGTAAGTAATTAAAATAAAAATGTATTAAAATTTAAAAATGTAAAGTTAATGACGTATATAATATTATAAGTAACACGCTATTAGATAATTTACTTATATTACCAAACGCTTTGCATTAATTGTATTTACGACAATCGTAGTGAACTTAGGTACCTATACTTTTTTTTTGTAACAGCATCACAACAAAACAATACTGACTTTAAGTTCTAATTAGTAAAATAATATTGCCGACTGTCCCAGACCGGTGTTGGTAAGTTACGGCCCGATCCCTAAATTAAGTACGAATTGCGGCCGTGTTTATGAAACAGACGTACGAGTTGCGGCCACATTTTATTTATCACTTTATATCAGCCTATCAGCGTTACCCAGAAAACACTACGAGGAGGTAGGCTGAGTCGTTTCCCAAGAATTTGTTTTTTTATCTTTTATTATTATTTATGTAAAAATGGAAAAATTTATGGTAAAATTAATTTTTTTAGATTATTGGTTGGGCAAAAACTTACAACTTAATGATTTAACGAAATCAAACTGCTCTATTTCTTTTTGTCTATTTTTGTCTTTTTTTCTATTTCATCTGTTGTCTTATAAATGCTTCTTTTTTACATATTTTCTTCGTTTTTATTCCATTGCTTCTACATTTGATATAGGTTTCTGATTGAATTTCTACTAACACATCAATAAAATTATAGATGTTAGGGTGACTAGAGTAGAACGATGAATTTAGATGTGAATGAAAACTTCCTACGGCCATATTTGGAGGAAACATGGCATCCAGGGATATATAGTTTTCGAAAACATAGTCTCTAAATTGTACAGCCCGATCATCTTTATCGGCAGTAATGTTAAAAAGTCATCCGTGAAACAATCAATGACGTTGTCAGAATCCAAAAATGGCAAACCAAAAAAAAATTTTAAATAATAACTTTGAAAGATATTGCCGGCACAAAATAAATAAATTTCCCGGGCCGCCGTGCATTAACTTAGTGATAAAATATGACCGGGCCGCAATTCACCGGTCTCCAACCCGTTAATGACATGTCGGGCCGCAATTCACCTATGGCCTCCCGGACTTACGTATGTTTCCCGCGATTGTTCATGTCGGTGCGTTTTAGGATATCGACATTATCACTAGGTACCTACTTAGGTAGGTATATTAACTTTATTGACGCGTATAATTATTATTGAATTATTTAGTATCTTATATTTCCGTCGACTCGCACCACTCCACACTATTCATATTCTCTTATTATTATACCTATGAGCAATATAATATGATATATCATAATGTATATAAATAGTGCGAGTGTATAAATAGCTATAAGTACATAGGTACAACACGACAACGAGTAACGCGTGCACGCCGAATATGTTTATTTGTTTTTTTTATTTCGGCCTGAACCCCGTAATTATGTTTTACACAGGTACCTATAATAATATATTAAATATCAATATTATAAATGTATATGAGGTACGCTGGTGTCAGCAGGTATCTATGATGTAGCGCAATGCCTGCAGTAATATTATAGGTACCTCTGCACGTTCTTACGCCACCCCACGGCAATAAATTCGAGAAACGGAAATTGTCACACTCGGGCAACGGTAATTTTCTGTTTTCATGTAATAACATATTATAAATATTACAATAATAATAATATCGTATTGTTACATTGGTATTATACTATCATATATTTTTATACTTATATATTATAATATCATAGAACGATGATATGTATGTTGAGAGAAGGAACTCGTATGGGTATACATATGGCCCGATCGTCGCGTGTGTTATTGTTTGGAATTCCAAGTCCTAACGCCTTCTTCGTCGCGTTGTCTTGTGATAGCGGTAGTATTCTTACCATAATATATATATAATTATAAATTATATTGTTAACATTGTTACAACACTGCAGCTATAATATTATTATAATATTTAATAACATATTATCGTGCATGCACTGGCGGCCAACGGTTAGCACAGAACGCTCTTTTATTGCGTACACCACGCGATATAGCTGACCAACGATTATAATTGTTTCGCGTTCAAGTATAATATTTTATATTATGCGGCGGACGTCGTGTATAATAATAAGTAATAATTATACGATGTGCTCGTGTATATAGTATATAGGTACGTATTGGGATGGCGATCGTTGCGAGATTCGAATATCACAATCGTTGATACCCAAAGGTTAGGTTGGGTACGACGGTATTTTGTACATCGAAATCCCGAGGAGAGTTGGTAAGGGGGAGATGTCCTTCCGGTATAATATTATCACGATATCGATATAATTAATTATAGTAATCATTCACTATAGACCGAACAACGCTGCTGTCAATATCGGACATTCATCACGCCTATTATGTAGGTAACTAGTGGTGTGCAACAATATCCATGTCATTAAAATATTATTATTTATAATAATTATTTATAACTCGTGTCGAGTTTACTGTGTCGGAATACGATTTTAATATTATACCATCCAACGCATTCGTTTTAGGTCGATACACAATTCGTTGGACGGACACCAGCGTAGGAAATTTCAGCGTACATTTTACACCTATTGGCGATCACCTTTTATACGTCTTCTCCTTATATTATATATCGTTGGAAATATTGCACCCGAATCCGTAGGTTAATGACATAGTTTCTGCGTCTACGTCAATTTGGATTTGTATCTAATTCGGAAGCCAATCCGCGATTTATTAAATATTAATATATTGGCTTCGAAAATAATGTTCGAATTATTCATAATATTATGATGTAGGTAATGATGCGTACTGTGCAGTAAAACTGGTTTTAAAACTCCCGAGATCGATCACATTGGACCGACGTTTTGTCGATCCTACCGCAGCATTTCGTTTTCAACCAAAAAAATACTTCAAAATAGGATTTGAATAAGTGCTAAGTACAAGTAACAGGGTTGGGGAACCTGTTTAGATAATTCTGGTAGAGTTTTCAGAGTTTTTTTAGTTATATTTTAACCGTAACTCAGGAGCTTACGCACAGCAGAATGTATTTTATGTGATTTTGTTGATTTCAATTTTGCCCTTTTCACCAACCTACACGTCCCTAACGGCCTAACATTATCTATGTGGAAAAAATAAAATGCATTTTTTATTTTTCAATATACAAATATAGTTTCAAGATGACTATTATGTGTTAACGTACGGTAGTGTTACAAAACATACCCACTACAACTACTGTAGTAGTAGTGTAACACTTGTGATAAGCCGCTAAAATTGCCTATTATTATATAGGTATTATGCAAAAACAATATTGACGAATAACGATATGCAAAAAAATGCGTTCGTGTATGCATTTTGCACCGTCCAAACGCCTGAAAAATCAACTATATGTCTATATAGTGACGTATGTGTGTACGGTGAATTATTTTCTAATATTATGAGATTGATTATTGTGTATGCAGTTCAAATATATAATTTCACTGGATTTAACAAATGATTTAATATTCCGTTGTTTAAAATCTATAAAAATTTACCTTTAAACCGTTTGAATTACTTGAATGCAGTTGAATCTGCGTAGACAAAATAGTGTAACAAACTACAAATGAATGAAATGTTTAATAATAATTACGGGTTGGGCAAATACATTTTTCTTTTATAAAAAGTTGTCATAAATATTCATAATACCTTTTAGTATATTATCCAATGCAATATGCAAAAAAGAATTATTTTTCGGTATAAAATGAATTGTAATTAAATATTAAAACATTTTATAGATTGTGAATCTAATGTCTGTTATAATGAGCTATATTGAGATGAAAAAAAAAATTAATGAAATTTTAGGTAACATATTATACTATATATCAGCTTCATTAAAGACACTATATAAAATTCACGTTTCAGAGCAATTGAATTATTGAAGATAATGCAAGATTTGATTATTTATTATAATTTAAATTCTATAGTCGATTAAAACAGTTGTCAGTTGATTCTTCGACATTTTTCTGTGATCATAAAATGTTGAATGTTGACATAAGTGAATATTAATATTTAAGATTAAAAGAATCTACATACGGTTATTATTTATTGTAGTAACTACACCTTTAAAAATCTAATATATATTAGATTTTAGATTTAGACATGAACTCAATTGTCAATTCTGTATGATTCTGTATGGTTTATTTAAAATGTTGAGTCTTGTAATAACTGCAGTCTGTAACGTAAGTACCTTAAAAGTTAAAAGTATTGGAAAACTAAGTGTTTTCGATCGCCATAGTATCTATATTTTTTACATTGAAGCTTTTAAATAAAAATATCTACTGTTTTATATATTTAAGTATACTTAATAGCTTATCAGTTGCATTGTTGTAGGGACTTATACAAGTATTAACGTTGGTTTTATTTTACGCATTGTACAAAAGAAAATATTTTTAAAAACATTGCATTTTTTATATTTGGACTGAACCATTGAATGCATTTTAAATGAAAAGAATAAGTATTATAATGCATGATATTTAGCTGAAAAATAAATTATAAAACAACGAGTATAGGTATATTAATTGCGTGCCACATTTTTTTGATTTATCGTTTCCTATACAATACACTGGATAACTTACTAATTTTTATATTCCTTCAATTTTAAGTTTCTTTTTTGTACATGGCAATGTAAATTATTTAATTATCTGACTGGCTTTAAGATTTTGATGGACGTAATTTCCCTACTTGATTGGTAATACATTGTAATAAATCTGATAAGTCTCGCTGCACTTAAATGTCGGTCCTTTCGGATTTAACCTCTTCATGCATAAAAGTATCATATGATACCCTACTGTTATCAATTATGAAAAAAATTGTATAAAATTGAGAATTATTATCACAACCTAAAAGATAACACGATAATATTCGTAACGTTTCGTATAACGTTCCAAACATCAGATGAACACTGAGCTATGATTTCTCGATTTAATACAATTTTTTTTGTTGACTGTTATCAGTGGTTTTCAGTGGTCTTATCAATTAAAGTCGTGCATGAAGAGGATAATGCAAACATTTTTAATTTTTTATGAAATAACAATTTTAAAAGGTACTTGATTTTCTTAAAATATCTACTATGGAAATACGGAATAACTATACATTCATTACATGAATATATAATATCTAGATAAAACATATTACGTTTTTTTAAAGTCAAGTGACTTTATAGGGAAATTATCGTACATACCTATATAGGTAATAGGTATAGTTTCGATAGCTATTTCGAGAACCTATTGTAGTAATGGTAAGCGATAACCTCTCCTCAGGTTATTACTTATTGTTAGATAAAATATATGTATAATACTATAATAATGTATGTTGTGTACGCGTGAAGAGTTAAATTCAATTTGAAAAATACGTTAAAGTAGGTATACATATGTATAGTGTATAGGTATGGCATATATTTTATTATTCTGCACAGGTAATTATATGAAAATTAAAATTAACTTCGTTAAATTAATAATAAAAATAAAGCGTTTAAAACAAATTCAGCTATTCTATAATCTATAATAGTACCGGTTATAAACCAGACCACGCTCTCAAAGTATAATTAATAACATTAAATTAATTTGCTCGAAATATAAAATCATAATATAAAATTTATTTTTAAATATAGGATATAGAATAACGTGAATGCTAAAAAATGATATGAAATCTCACCGATTAAGCCCTGTATAGTTAGTATCCTGTATACGGAGTTTATTTTCTGTTGGCTTGTAATTACTTCTATTTTTAATAACTTATTCTTTAATAATGAGATGCTGTTGATGAATTGATGAATAGTCATTGCATCAATTGCTTGTAGAAATGAGATGGTGCTCTTTTTTATTTGATTCATTAAATACTTGAAACAAATTAACGATAATATAATAGACCCGCAGAGTTAAATATTAAGGAACAGTCATGATTAATAAGAGATACACATACATTACTGAAAATTAATAATTTATTATATTTTATTATGTAATTCCTAAATGTAACCCAACATATCAGTAGTAGAATGGAAAAATATAATTTACTAGTAAATATGGCATTGTAAGTACGAGTTTTATAGAGATTTTTAAAATAAATAAGAATAAAAGGTTAATCATTAGTAATATATTTTATCTATTAGCACATTATATGTCAGTATAAATCAGATAGTTTGACTGTTTATTAAGTACAATTTGTTCTATAATAATATAATGTACCTACTATATTATAGTCATTTTCCGGTTGAATAACTTACGTAAGCTAACAATAATAATAGGTAGAAGCTTATGTGTTGTCGGCGGAAGAGATTAGTTTGCCGAGTGTTTCTGATTAAATAATGACATTTAATAATTAAACAGGATTTGGGTGGCTAAGTCCGTGCTTAGCCAAGTCTGGGTATGCCAAGACGCGTACATCGCTAGAAAACAACATTGGTTTCGTCAATAGGAATTAGCGTATTTTACTATTATTTAATTGCATTTTGCTGGTTTTTATTATTGTCACCTTATTATAGTACCTATATTATAATTTTAGTGACGACGACTCGAGTGAATGTATACTATTTTTTAATATTTCGTCATTTCGAAAAGGACTCCAACCATTGAATCCCGTTACTATGTATAATATATTATGCTCTCGTAAAAATTCGTGTACCTGTGTATACTATATTATATTGTATTTATAGAAACGTAGGTGTTTATCATTTTGTATTGATATTATTCAAAATATTTAAAACATATTTTGTGCAGAAAATCGAACAACACATCGTCATTACAATATCTAAATTGTTTTACCCGTTCCAGTGATTTATTAGATATACTATGTATACTTGTGATGTGACTAGTTGTATGTACTGCAAGGTATATAGGCATTTTAGGCATATATAAAATAACACAGTCGTGAAATATCCTGGCTGAGCGGTCTGGCATTAGTGGGCAAATGTCACTGTAGAATAATGTTGTGCGTGCATAAGACTTAATATATTTAAAATTATTTTTTTTAGTATTGCTAATATATAGCCGCCGTAATATATAATACTAATACTTATACAATTTCAGTGTTGACGACTCGAGTGAATGTATATTATGTTTTAAAATCAATATCTTAAAAAGTACCTACCCCAATCATTGATCCCCGTTGCTATGCCGTAGACCTATTATAGGTATAATACCAAGGTATATTTTATATACGTAAGTATTTATCCTCTTATTTATATCTACCTACGTTATTCCAAACATTTAAAATAACATGTTTGTGACATGATATTTAGTACTGAAAATCGAAGGACACATTACAATATTTAAGTTGCGGTTTTACTCGTTCCGTTGATTTATTAATACAATACGTTTTATGTACGCGTCGTGTGACTTGTTATATGTGCTGCAAAGGCTGCTGTACGGCGGCACATGTAAATCCACGCAATATATATATTGATCTAAATGCAGTCGCGAAACACGCTGGCAGAGCGATCGAGTGGATGTATATATTTTAAAATCAATATCTTAAACATTACCCCGACCATTGAACCTCGTCGCTAAATAGCCGCGTAAACCTATACCATGATATATTTTATAAACGTAAACATTTATCCTTATTTATATCGACATTATTCCAAACATTTAAAACAATAATTATATTATGTTTGTGACATGATATTTTGTGCTGAACATCGAAGGACACGTTACAATATTTAAGTCGTGGTCTTACCCGTTCCAGTGGTTTATTACAGTTCGTTCTATGTACGTGTGATGTGACTTGTATGTGCTGCACAGGCTGCTGTACGGCGGCACATGGAAATTAACGCAATATAATATATTGATCTAAATGCAGTCGCGAAACATGCTGGCAGAGCTGGTTGAGTGGTATATTAGCGGGTAAATACTAAATTACACAGTAAAATGTTACTCAGTCGTGCCCCCCTCTTGGCACGAGACTTAATAATAATAATAATAATAATAATAATAATAATATATCTAACTAAATTGCCGCTGTATAATATATCGTAGGTATACGATATTAACCTCCGGTGCGAGAGCAAATATTCTCGGAAATGTTTGATGTTATGCGCTATTATATTGCTGTACCTATACCGCGGTTGTTGTAGGTTATAATAACTATTAATATTATGTCGTTGCACGCGTACGCAGCTCATACTTAAAATAATTATTGTATAGATATTGTACGTCGTACGTAACGCATCATCTGAATAACTCGTATAATATTATGACATTATGTTATTTCTGTTTTTGCATAACAACAGCGAAATATTTACCTACATAATATGTTTACATATTATTATTTCTTTTGCCAGGGTATCACTTAAATAACATTAATTGTAATATCGTACTATTGCGATGTACAGCTCGTGCTATAGACTCTAACGCTGCAGTACGCCCATCTACATCGAGGAATGTATTTTTCATTTAATAATCTTTGACACAGAAATTACATAACTACCTAAATAGTATTATAAAATACCTTTAATCATACATTTAATGACTATACGATATACTATTAATTATTTAACAATAGTAATTATTATTACGAACAACATTTAAATTCATGTTCAAAAAATATATTCTGCCAATTGTTTCAAATTTTTGAATAATTTTTTCGTGGTAATTCTAAAATGTGAAGCCTCATAAAGAACTATAATATTATTATAAGTCATAACATTATTTTAAGTAAAAGTTTGCGGAAATCAACTGTGAGATTTTGGAAAACGTGCGTGGAATTGAACGATTATAGATGCTAAGTATATACTAACTTGGCAAAACACACGGCACGGACGTTACGTATGGCTCGTGTCGAAGCCAGTCGTCCAAAAACGCGAGAAAACAAATAACTTTCGGTTTTATTTTATTATTATATATCTATATATATATTATTTTTTTTTTGGCAAGGATTGTACATAAATCTCATCTGACGGGGGATAAACGGGGGATTTGGCACACGGGAGATTTAGGTTGAGGTCGTCGGCGTGGAAACGATGGCCGGCGACGACGATCGATTCCAAAGGCGAAAAATACATTAAAAACCCGTTCTTTCGGCGGGAGCTGTTGAGTTTATTTCAAAAAACACCAAACTGCGAGTACAGCTGCCAACCCTCTCTGTCAGATCCATTGTATCATTGTTTAACAACTGTTCATATATAATATATATATTATATTCTTTGTTGTCTGCTAGAGCTCACGCGTGCGTGTGTGTGTAAAACACATTGAAAACTCGGTAGCGTCAAAATGCGTGTGTCGTGTATATGCGGCACGCGCATTAGGATTTCAGGCGACGCCAATTCCGGTCGGATAGGCATTGTGTGAGGTCGACAATGCGTCGCACGCACAAAAGTTGTTTAGGTCCGTCAACAACCACGAACGGATACGCCCACCCACCCAAATTTAAAAAACTTATACCAAACTATTTGAATACTTAATGATAAATTAGCAATTTAACTTTTAAAATATTCGTATACAAATAAGCTCTATATATACGGGTTGATCCATTTAACGTAAGACACTATATCATTATTGTTTCAAAAACTATAAAATATACTAAATGTTTTTGGAAATGATTTTTGTTACATATTTTCAAGTCGTTAAAAAAAAAACCTTAAATACAACACTTTTGGAAAATGATTATATTTTATACTACTTTTTATGATAACCATTTTAAAGTTTTTTTACTCTTTTCAATAGCAATATAAATAAATACTATAATATTAAATACATTTTTTTAAAATAAACCTAAACTCATACAAATCCATAGAACCAGAAATATTGAGTGACCATATAATGTCTTCTTGCCCAAAAAGACTGGTCTGGAGAAACAAATTCAGCAATAATATTCTTCCTATATATTATTTAGGCACATAATATAATGTATAATATAATTATAGAAATATTTAAAAAAAAAATAATAATAATAACGTAATCTTATGTTATGTATATAAACTTTGTATAAAAATATGGAAAAAATAAGCTTAGCTGCTTTAGTTTTAGGTCAATAGAAAAAGTCTTTATTTTCACACTCAAAAACAGAATATTAATTCGGAGAATTTCAATCTAAAAAAAATCAAATTTTGGACTAGTAGTTTATTACTTAGTGTTTTAAGTTTAGATGATTAGAATAGTAGTGGTCGAACATTTTCCTAGTACTCCATCTGCAGTACCACTTCACTCCACCTATCAAAACTTTAAATACCTACTTATAAGTAATATACACTTTTAACTCGTAAAATATTTGTTCAAAATTCGATTTTTGTAAATCGAAGTAGGTACGTCACACTCTCTGTCATCCACAGTGTTCTATATTCGTATTTTATATTTTGTACTTCACGTTTTAGCTAAATCTATTGCCGGTTCCCCATTAATCATATCCAACGATCGCATGGCCCAGAGCATTAAATAAAATTATAATAAATTAATAATAATTATCATATTATACCTACTATTAGCATTGACGTTAAATCTATACCAAATATAAATCCAAATTCATCGCAACTGTTCTCAAAACGCCTTCGTTGATGAGATGCTGTTCAATAATTACTGTCACCCGGTTTGACAGATATATTTCTGATTTGGCAGTGAAATGGTGATTCTAGCCTAGAGAATTTTCGATGCAGGAAATTCTTATAGCTCACCGCGGCAAATTACTTCGGGGCATATTTTACTAGTCTCGGAGGGGCCGTCCACGGACCTAGTTCATGCGAGCACCCATCATTATTATATTATTATGTTTGAGTAATAAAACACTAATTGGATAACTGGATGAGGACCATACAGCAGCATCCGGTCCGGAATATTGTTCGTGTGTGTACCTACATACTCTATACATATATGTATATTTTAAATATAGGGTCGTCCTCATCCCACCCTACATACACTGACACTCATATTATTATGGGTTAGACCGGTGATTTAATTAACCAGTTTCGTTATTATTATTGTTATTTTTTTTTACATTTTTTTTTCTTTCGGTCGACTAATAGTTTTTGTGTAGATAACGGACAAAATACTATACGCGGTGGACGTGTCCGTTTTAACGAGGTAAGTGTTAAGACAAAAGGATTAATTATGTAGGACCTACATTATATACCTATATAATATATATAACGTACAGGACGGAATTAGCCGGAAAACGTATAGATGGTCTATAATAGAGTAAGAGCACCAGGCGGCTCACACGGTAAACATAATAATATATTAAACACCTAAATCACGAACGACGATAAATCGTTGACTATATGCGTCTATAAAGTATAATATCATAATAGTATTGATTATACTGATTAATGATTATAGTCTCGTAGTCTCAAACACGAGGTGCCATCCGAGCTATGATGATGATTAATATTTTTAGATATTTTTGAAAACAAATTTAATTTTTAAGTATTAAAACGTATACTTATTAATCAATATGAACACAATCAAGCAATGTACAGTGACAATGATCATATTTATTATTTTTTAAACGCGAAATCTAATGAATTATATGAGTACCTATACCTAACCTAACCTATACCCACCTACCAGCTATAGCTGTCATGTAAATAATAAAATATATATACCTAGTATTAATATAACAAAAATAAACAATAGTAGGTCTATTTCAACCGGTATTAGACGTGAAAAAGTTCAAATTTTGTGTTTTAAAAAAAGCTGTAGGTCTCTAAAATTCGTTATTTGACATTGACCTTTTTTTTTTGTGTTCTGTAGAATTGAAAATATACGCATTTATGTGTTTACTCTATTTTTTTTATTAGTAAGAAAAAAATAATACCAAGGCATTTTGGAATTACAACGGAGAAAACATAAACGTTTTTATAACAAACAATAACATTTATAGATACAGGAATATTTGATACGAGCAAAGTTATGGATTTGGAATGAAAATAAATGATAGCTAAAAAAAATAGTTTCTAAAAACACTGTAATACAAACTCAAAGAAATTATTTGTTCAATATTTGATATTTGTGGAAAAAATTACTATACCTACAAGTCGTGATTGAAAAACCATAAAAACCTCGAATTTAACCGTTTTGAAAAGTTAGAGACACAAAGATTATTTTTTTAGAAAACTTGGTGTTGCAAATTACAAGATTTTTAGAAGGTCCATGTATAAGACGACAAGACTTATAGGTGGCTTAATGTTTAAGCTACACAAATGCAGCGCGAGTGCAAGAACGTTATACAAACATAGTGTTTACTGTGTTATACAGTCTATATATACTCTGTTCCTCGAGAGATCATGCCGCGCACCGACCAAAACTGGTTTTCCTACGCCACACCCTGTCATAGGGGACAGCAGGGTGACGTAGTGGGATGCGCAGAATCGGTATGTTCTTTCGTGGAATACAGTATAGTATAGTTTCGAAAAGATTTTAGGTAAGATTTCAAATTTGTATACCAATCATCATCTACATACCTATATACTACTATATACACTATATTATAATATAAACCTACATTCGTATATGAGACACTTACGATACACACGGTGGTTCACCAAGCTAGTCCACCCCAATTTTTTAATTTAATAATGAATTTATTCAAATTCTGATTCCTTATTTCTTAGTACACAAAGTTCAATAACTCAAAAATAAGCGGTTTGAATTTTGATTTCGATATGTCAACATTTTCAAAAGAATTATCCGCTAAATAATTTACAAGTAGACAAGAGGGGGTTCTCGTTTGAAAAATAGAAGTCTATATTGTCACATTGCAAGACGCTCCTCAAGTCTTTATATAGTAATACAAAAAAAAATCTCGAAAATTTGAAAGTGTATAGTCTTTATATTATATTATTATTATTATTATATTACTTTATAGTATATATTTCAAAATTTCAAAAATTTGAATTTGGACGAGTTCATTTCGTTAAAAGAAAAAACAGGGACGGGCGTGCTTGCAGGTGAATCACTCTGTATATACACGACTGCGGCGATAAACCGCGTGTTTTTCCGACGTCTGCACCGTCGTCTCGGCCAAGAACGCATAGAAACGTCCAGAAGCAGTCGATAAATTATCGCGACACGCCATCGAACGCAATTATTTTCGAATTCGTATATTATACCATCCTATATATGTGGCTCATACGGACAGAGTCTGCGTGCGGCGGGCTACCGTGCGCGCACGGAGTTGCGACTTCATCGCAAGGTAGGTCGGCGTATTATATTATATTCTTATGTATATATATATTATATGCCTATATATAATATATATCGTTAGGAACGCGACGACTGCAGTTTTTCTTTAATTTATTTAATTTTTTTTTTCGTCGATCTATCTCGCTGGCATTCCCCGAAAACACGTACGTCGTACACACACACACGCGCGTAACGGCCGGTGCCATTGTCATTCGGCGCAAAAACCTGGCCCCGAGGTCGGAGGACGAATTCTTTTCTAAACGTTTTGTTTTTCTCTCTCCGTCCCGCGTACGGATCTCGTGCAGCGCCTTGGCTCCCGAGAGATCCGTTCTCGTTTAATTGCTATAATACCTACGCGGTGCCGGGTTGCGAGTGGAAAGAAAAAAAAAACCGAGCGCGACTAACGAAAAAGACAATCGTATTTCGGACACAATCGGACGACGCCACTCTGATTGAGTCGCAAGATTCCCTCCCCTCGAGCTGTGTCACGGCACAAACCGGTCGGACGAACAAAGAGACGAAAAACGTTCGTTTTATTATATTATGTAGGTACAGCATAAGAGATAATAACGATGATAATAATAATAATAGACTATTTTATTAAACAATAATGGTAATAATAATATTATACGGTTTATTACACGCGTCTTAATCGCGGGGGGATGGACGGTATGTCAATGGGATCGCGAACAATGTACGACGGCGGCGGCGGTGGCGGTGGTTGCTAAAATTATAATAATAAAAAAAAAAACGAACGAAAACCTTTACAAAATTAATATCATACGTTATACTTCGGTTGTTGTCGTAATAACTGAGCGTATATTGTGGTAAGTAGACGAGGAGGTAGTCAGTAACTTTGCGTGAAAATGCAATTGGCATAATATTAAGCTGGTCGGGTCGCTTAAAACGAGCAATTATGATTATTGCGACGACAATGTTAGCGACTCGACGTGAAAAATAAAAAACGAACCTCGTGACTCTTATATTCTCTCGGCCTCGCAAAGACGGACGTGCAGTTTTTTTTCTCCTATTATTATTGCGTCCGGGCGGGACAAATTTATATAAGGTTTTTTAAACAAGGGCCCGGACACCTTTGACCACTCCGGCCTATTATATAATATTGTTTATTGGCCCGAACATACCCGAATTACTATATAATTATCACATTATATACGCATATATTAATGTATTATACTATTACAATATTGTTTTTGTCGTTGTTCTTTTTTTTATTATTTTTATTATTGTCGTAATCATTACCGCCGGTCATCATGACGTCAGATATCATCAATTCCAGCTCCGGTAGATAATTGTATGATTCGATCACATACCGCTGTATAGCTTCTATAGTTCTATATAACTTACTTTTTTCCCAATAATTTATTTTACAAGATTTTCGCATCTATGACACGGCAATGTTTTAACAATGCTGAAAAATATGTTTTAGTGATTTTTATATTTAATATAACCTAGGAAGTTACATAAAAAAAAATGTTGACTACATAAATTCATTCTCGATGAAAATAACATTTAGGTATGCAATATAATGTGTCTATACATATATACTTAATAATGTTTTTTACGATCAAATAAAAAACGCGTTGACCATTTCTTTATGGTTGTTCACTTGACCTTTATCTCTACTGATATTTCTGGCGCATCTTGAGAACAATGTACCCATACGTTTATTATGTTATATGCATTTACGATAATATATATTACAACATAAACGCACACTATAATACCTGTAGCAAAAATTGTCGATATAAAACCAAAGTTTTTGTTTTCGAATTCTTATTCTATACTATAATGACATGTAATTGGCCTTAAAAAAAAAAAAACAATTTTCGTCACTAGCTTAAGACACAATATAAACAGTTTATATTATATATAATATATATTCACCAAGCATAATATTTAAATTGTGAAAATAGGAAGTACTTAATTCGATCTGTTTATAAGACATCAACGTTTGTCGGTTTACGCACGCGTGTAAGTGTGTGCATGTGTGTGTGTGTGTGTGTGTGTGTGTGTGTGTGCGTGTGTGCTCTGACTCGTGTGAACCGTACACAAGTATAATATATATACGACAATATTATGTATGTGAGAAACTATATTTTTTAAAAGATGCTGTTGTTGTTGTTGTTGTAGTATGGTTTTCATCGACCGAAACAATATGATAATGATGTATGTACCTACCATGTATGCCTACGTGTAATGCGTGTGCATTTATCTTTTTCGTCCCTAACTGCAGGTGCGGGATGAGCAATATATGTATTAATAAAATATGTCTTATTTTTTGTTTCACCCTACACTTGAAACACATGTAAATGTACGACCATTATGTTTGGGGACGATGATAAGTTGTCTAATTATTAGGTTTTAGTACCTATACATCTTTTACTCTTTGTACCACGGACGCGGCTCGTCTTTATTATTATTATCGCGTCCATAGTCGGGTGATCAGAAGTGACACACTAAATAATATAATATTATCTCCACCGGGACCGCATATTATAATAATTTATATCGTTTTTGTCTCGTATAATAGGTACATAATAATATGCATAATATGTCATGTGCTCTGCTCTTTATATAATATATATGTTTAATGTACGTCATATATCGATACATATGTAGATACTAACCCCCTAGAAATTACGATTACTTTTTTTTTTATGCGTTTACAAAATATGAAGACTGTACAATAATATTATATAAATGCCTTAACAATATTATCATACGGTAGAATGAAGTTATGAACTATCTGAAAATCTTGTACACGTTATCTTATATTTTTATAAATAAATAACTCCATGGTGCTGTAGTGTACCTGCACAATATAGGATCGCAGCACAAGGAATTTTCATACGTTTTAGATCAATAAGTGGTGGTAAATTACGCACACTCCGGAATGTCTAATTTGTTATACATGTATGAACTCTTTGACAAAATATCTAGGCTTTTAATTCGTCGGTTTTCGATTTTAAAGGACCTTATTAAGATTTTTTTTCAAAAATCCCATGAAATAATTGCATTATATTTGTTTTCATTTTTGGCACATTTGAATTTAATCAAAAAAGTGATCCCCAAAGAGCATAGTCTATACGCTTATAAATTCAATCATTTTTTCGATATTGCAATCGAACTTCAGAAAGTATGTTTAATTTACTACCGCTTTTAGTTATTTTTTAGTTATGCAAACAAGAATATATTTCATTTTTTGTGAAATATATAGACATAATATGTGTGCGCATGCGAGAGTTGCATCCGGTGTCGGTTGCCCGACACGTCATTACAGCGATTTTCGGAAACACACACTAATGTTAATTTACTACTCACACATAGGCATAGCCCAAAATAAATATTCATTTGAATGAAGTGAATGAGTGAATTGCCTAAATTTTACTCCTTAAAACATGATACACTGCAGCCACCTTAGTATACAATGCGGTCCATTATTATTTTCACCGGCTATTCAAAGTTTTGTTGTTGATTTATAGGAATTTTGAAAAAAAAAATTCTGGTATACTACAAACTATAGTTTGATTATTTATAACAGTATATTTTCTTACATCATGATATGTAAGGTTTATTTTAGGTAGCCTGTATGTTTAATTTCATAATAAAAAACGGAATACTTTTTTAAAAATATTGAATTCATATTATAATGTCTAATAAGTAATAAGTACGCTATACTAACATTAAAAAAAATTTACTAAAAAAAATTAGTACTTATAGCTGGTTTATAAGTGTATCACCCTGTGCAAATACTGTATATACAATAACTGAAATTACATCTAAAACGCAGAAGATTGAACCTATTTTTAAAATATATTGTAATAAAATAATTCAGAAATTTACTTTTGTAGTATTAGAACAATAAGTTACTACACTGCCATAGGCAAATCCTTGTTAGGTATGTTTATGGGTTTTTACGCGTATTTCGTGCTTTGACGTGCGTTAATGATGCTTGAAACAGGCCAGTAAATTCCTTTTGAGCTAGTTGATGTAAACCACCGGATGTAGATCTATACACAACGTAGAGCTATCCGTGGCTATATAATGTGGGTTTCGACCGGAGAAATAGAACCGTCGAAGACGCCAATATTGAGTATTGTTATTTTTTTTTTTTAAATTAACAGGCCATTTCGCAATCAAAACGGTGACTGCGAGCTGATTTTAATCTTTGTAGTTTTTTTAGTTTTCTTTCTGTGCCCTTCGAAGGCCTTGGTCGACAGACATAAATTTATTTTTTCAACTTTCTTACGCCTGAATGGGAAGACGACTGGAATAAAAATGATCAGCCATCAATCATAGCTGACAAGCGGATCGAGATTTTGGCATGGACAATAATTTTTAATGTTCGAACCGAAAAATATCACGTCGCCTGAACCGAAAAGAGAAAAAAAATATCAAACGAATGTGCTGAAGATACTATTTTTAATAACAATTTAATGACAAAGGTGATGATTTACGTGCAGGTTAGTATAGGTATAAAAATATTGTAAGAAATCATTTAAAAAAAAGAAAACATGTCTAGTGTAGTTTAAAAAGTTTGTATAAAACCGCATTATAATATAATATTCAAATAATTATAAAGGTAGATTGAAGTGTTTTAAAATTAAACATTGAATTTTGTAAGTATAATAATACACCTATAAAATAAACTATACGCAACATCATAAAGTAATTGTCTTAAAGATAGTTGACTAAAAAATAAATTTTTATAATTTATTTATTGTGCAGTGAAAATTGTAAAAGTAAATTTAGTAGCTTTAATAGCAACTGAACTTAGTTATGAATAATATTAATGGAAATATAGTTGTTAATTGTTTTATTGCAATTTTAAGATAATTTACTAAAGTTCAAATCATAAATGATTCACACTTCACATAATATTAAAATAATTTTAAAATGTATTTTAATTTATAACTATACCCTATTAAATTATAGTATAACCGTATTGTTTTACGTAAATTGCTTATAAGGTACCTACGCTTTTATGAAAAACAAAATATATAAATTATTTCAGATATATTTTCTAATAAAATTAAGACTATACCGTAATTTTGACCAAAGTCAATATACCTGTATACTTATAATATAATATACACAGGTCATAAATACATAATTTATTAAAGTTCAATAATTTGAACAATTTATACAAACTCATTTAATAATAATACGTGATCTTCAATATAGCAATATTGGCACTATATATATCATCTCTCATTATGGGTTATTTTTACAATTTTTTTTAATTCTATAACGTATTATATGATGCCTATATTATACTGAGTTATCACCATTGACGCGTTTTAAATTCATATAATTCACCGCAATATTTTATGATGTACTTATACCCGCCAGCTGTATAAAAAACTCGCAGTTAAAAAAAATCGTGGGTGTTTTATATAATTAGCATAGATAAAATATCTGTATATTTCATTCGGGAAGGCGAATACCTATAATATAATATAATATAGTATGGTATATTTTTTTATTATTTAATTCCGTTTTTTTTATTCTAAAATAAGTAACATTGAAAGTTACACGCTCGATGCAGCTCATATAGGTATACAATATACATATTAATATATTATAGCGGGGAGGTACAATAGTATAGACCCTAATGACTGTAATTTGAATACCTAATACCTATAAGCATTTGTGTTGAATTTAAACAATAATCGACCCGGAAAAACAAACGCCGAGCATTATTAATATTTCGGTGTATATATGGGTACCTATTATTATATATGTGGCGTGTTCCGAAGGGGTGGTACGGGACTACATATTAAATATTATATCGTAAAATAATATATATGTATATACTATATGTACGTGTACTTCTATAAGTTCCAAGTTGGGCGTGGACGAGATTAAAATGTGGGGACAGGACACATGAGAGTTACCGAAGTAGCCACGTAGCGGGGGCAGCATAATCAATTTAAGAAAGTTCGCCGGCGATAGAATAATAATATAATGAGTTGTTATATAATATTATAATATATTTTAAATACCTATATTGTATGTTGAATCAAACATATTTTAATGCGAAATTTACCACATTTAATGTGATGACTATTATAGCATAATATCATTATTACTTATATTATTTTAATATATTCTTTTATTCATACCTAAAACAATGGTTATGCGTTTGTTACTTTGTATTAATACTTGCCAGTTGCCAATCTCTGGAAACACTGTCTTATCAGATTGGCATCACAATATTACATTTTGAACTTGTGTTCCTCGAGATTTTGGGAATATATAATGTATATATAGGTTCGTTTTGAACATATATGCCTATATAAGTTACAATAGGGTAGTTTACGCAGGAATTTCACTTTGGATCACGAAAATAATTGTTCACTTATATATAGTAAATGTTTGTATGCTTGTAAGTATAAGACTCAAAAACTACTTGACCAATTTTGGGGATAGTTTCCGAGACTGTTCTTAGAGATGATAGGGAAAGCTTAGATAGTTTAATAAGCCACGTTTGAAAATATACCAAGTCCTATTCGGATCTGCCACAAGGTGAATTTCTCATCTTGGTCGAATTAGTTCACAAAGTGAGGTACACCGATACCAACATGGACCTTGATACCGATTTTCCCGTAAAATGAGGTAGGTACCAACTATTTAGTACCTATAAAGTATAATAGATACACTATAAGAACGAGGTACACTAATATATAGACATATAGCGCAACGTAATTTATTTGTTTTCGATTTTTCCCCTTAAAGTCTGATTATACAGCTAGTATATAAATAGGACATAGATGTATAGCTAAATTTTTTTCTGTAAATCTGATGATTAATTATGATCACCTATAAATTAAGTTATAATCTCAAAAATAATTTTTTTTCTTTAGCATTTATATTATATAAAATAATGTTAGCTTTTGAAATTTTACAATTTATTATCAAATAAAAAATAAAAATATTTTTTAATTATTGTGGTTTTAACCATCTTTAAGGGCCCTGCACGGGCTGTACGCGACCCGTTTTTTTGCTCAAAAACATTATTTGTAAACATTTAAGAGCATTTTTAAATTTAGATAAGCAGTGGCCCGCACATTTTGCAGAATATAGTCTTTTTGGTGTGTTTATAGAGTGACAAAAATAAGGGTGCTAGTATAAAACTTAAAAATCATGTGTATATTTTGAGTTATACCATCCAGAAAATATTGATGAAAAGTTAGAAGTTCTCGAAATAATTTCGTAATCATTACGATTGTTTGTTTTATTATAATATACTAGATGAGCCATTAAACGCGTGTACTCCGAAAATATAATATACGACGAGTGGGCCATGAGATGCGTTTCATTTTTAGATTGAAATCATTTTCGACGTCAACGGAATCCTTAAAAATAACACAACTCCAACGCACACTGCAGTATATAATATTATATATTATACGCACATACAATTACGTACGTATACAACGCCACACATATTATATAGGTGTATATAATAATAATATAATATAATATATTATAGTCGCGGATGAGTAGTCGATTTAACGGGGTCGCGCGATGTTTATCGTTTGCACGCATCGACCAGTGCTCACGGTACATAAAAGTGGTATATATATAATATATATATTATATAATATATGTGTAATAACTGAGCGTATGTATATATATATTTCATACATTCATGCGGGTATGACAGAGGAGGATGAAAAAAAAAAATTGTACGAAGAAAAAACGTACGTTACGGTCTAGAAAAATACGCGGATGGGAGAGGATGTCGCTCACAGCAGCCGCAGCAGCAGCAGCAGATATAGCGCAGCGACATATAATAATAATATACCAGCTAGATAATAATAATATAATAACGTACAATGTGTATGACAATATATTATACGGACAGCGTACCTATATTATATGCGTTTTATAATATTATGGCGTTTTCGGTGAGATCCGTGCGCGACACTGCGTAATATATTATACGGAGTTTAATATGATATGATGGGTATACCATATTATTATATATAGGTACCTACTTGTACACATGCCTAGTAGGTATAGGTATAGGTAAGGCGTATGGCGTGTATTTCATCGAGGCCGCCGATCGTTATGCTACGAAAATTATTTTTCTCTTTTGGGTCTTTTTGTCGCCGTTATTATTATTTTTATTTTAATTCGCGACATTAAAATTCGGGGCGCGGACACGGCGGCATGCAGCGCCAAAACGCACACACCGCACGCCGCGTACACGCTTATAATAATATGTAGGTGCCTACAACATACACACACACACACGCACACACATATTATATACTGCACCGAGTCGCGTATTATAATGGTGTTTTGATGGTTATCGCCCTGCTCGATGTGGTACTTGAATTGCCGCCAAAAAAAAAAAGAAAAAAAATATTTTTCTTTTAAAAAAAACACGAAAACAACAACCCAAAAACGCCGCCGCCAAAAGAAATGATGCATATATTATTACAATATTGCGATTACGAGATGGGGCCGATTTACACACACGTACACCTAATACATCACCGTCGACCGTTGTTATAATAATAATATATTCGTCGCCGATCCGTTTGTCCGTCATATATTTTTATTATTATTTTCTTTATTCTTTTTAGGTACATCACGGCGGCGCGCGTGCGCGGTTATATTATTAATAAACCCGATATACCTAGGTACATTACTATATTATATTATATTATTATTATATTATCATATTATGCTACGAAGAGTTTCGTTTGGTGGCCGACACCGCCGCTACGTGACGGAAACTGTGTAATATATTATTATTATTATATACTTTCGCGTAAAATATATATTATGCGTAGGTCCCGTATATAATATACAGGACGATTCATCAAGCACGCTCGTCCAATTTTTTAATGAATTCATTCAAATTCTGATATTTGGAATTTTTAATTATTCTCATAGAAAATGTTTTCAGATTTTTGAATTTTTTTATATTACCCACTATGTTTGTACTAACGATATAATAAAAATGGTTTTACAAAAATATAAAACATATGTAATATTAGAACTAGTAACTATCATACTTTGATTATTTTTACAGATTATTAATGTTGATAGAATATTATAAATATATTATATTATTATTTAATATGAATATTATATAATATAAATATGAACAAAATATTAATTATGATTAACTTCTAAAATGTCAAATCACCATAGCCTATAAATCTTATATAAACCCATTACTATTGACATTTTATTTTTGGAACAAAAAATTAAATAACTCAAAAACTACTCATACAACTTTTGATTCTAATAAGTTAAAATTTTCAGAAAAATTATTCACTGATTATTCACTTTAAAGTAGAAAAGAGGACGTTCTCATTTAAAAAACAGAAGCTTGTATGACCACAGAATACTAAAGCTTAAGTAGTAATAAAAACCTCAAGAATTTTAAAATATGGTCTTTATAAGTATATTCAAAATTCTATAATCAGATTTAAAATAACTGCATTATTGAAGAAAAGGGGGTGAGCATGCTTGATTAATCACCTTGTATATACAGAGCTGTAACGAAGAATCGTTTTTTGTCTTGTTTCAATCAGCTGCAGAATTTCGAAACGACGTTTGATAAAAGTATTAAAATATTCTACAATATATTATATAGACGACATCGCGCGTGTTACAATATATTGGCCGATGACTTGTTCTCGAGTTTTGCCTTATTGCACGATTCAAATATAATATATTATTCAGTATTGGTCTTATATAGTACAGATTGTATCGTTATTTTTTTTTTTTATAATATATAATTCTACACTCAGTACACTGCGAGAGCGTTTCATAAATACGACTACTACTGAGGGATTGGCCAACATGGCAACATAATATTATACAGCGGTATAATTATATAGGTATACTAGTATGTAAAATTAAAATGCACAAAAAAAGTTTATTCTACGTTTTATTGTTCATCACTGGTTTTAGATCTACAGCGAAGTGCTATGGAACGTCTAATTACAAACAATATGTCTTAAAAGCTGTAAACATAAATAATATAATAGGTATTATAGTTACTTACTAATGCAATAGGCTTATAATAATATCCGTCTCGTAGTTGTAGATCCGAACTCATCATAGAACTCTATATGTAGAGCACTCTGTATATAATAAGGATTTAATAATATTATATTGTTTAAAAAGCCGACGACATCGTTTCGCGTGAGCATTAGTGAAAATATGTCATTCGTATATTTTTTTTCTCTGGCTCCGAAAAATTACATAGTAACGCCAAAACACGTAACACATTATTGAAGACATCGGGCTTGAATTATTAAAATTAACTGCCACGCAGTTCCCTGAATAATCAAAGACTTGTCGGAAAAATAATATTTCTTTTATAAAATAGTATACGTTTCACTACGCTTGTGAAATAACAATAAAACCACCGCTAGAAATAAAACGTTATTCTATTATTTTGAATTGACTGTGATAAAAGCGAAAAAAATACCGAATAAATTTCATTGATTGCCAAAAAATTTCTCATTAATTCTTTTTTGCTTCCAAAAACGATATGTGTGAAAATTAATATGCTCATCTATTATAGATGTACCTACCTATAATATAAATTATATATTATCGTAAATACCTATTTCCTCGTATTCGATTTTTTTTTTTTTAACCAATCGATACAAACTACAAACACTTTTCCACACTCTATTTTTATTTTTAAATACATAATCGGTACTATATATTTATTTAATTATTTTAAAATGATTTAATTTCATATAGATATGAGTACTGGGCCCCGCTAAGAAATCTCGTGCGGGGGCCCAGGAGTTCAAATTTCAGAATATAATTACATACAAATAATAGATACATAATACATATTTTTAAGTTTTTAAAATAAACGAGCAATGATGATGATCTAAATTTTTAATTAAAATTAGCTTACAATGATTACAATTAAATAAATACAGTATTATAATTATATAATAAATTCGTTAGGAGACTCCATTAGCCATTGCAGAATGCTTTTTTTGAATTATCTAATTAAAAAGTTTATTACATAGGATGATATTTTGTTAAATAATCTGGTACCGATTAATAATTAATAGCGATTATTTTAAAATGACTTCTAGGCAGATGTGGTATTTTTAGTTCTTTTGATGAAAAAATTGTTTTTTTTTTTTATCTCATGTTGACTCCGTGCATTTTCAGTTGTAATGATTTATGACTTTTTAAAAATATAGCAGTTGTTTTTAAATATATTTTATGTACAGGAAGCACATTTAGTTCCGTATATACATTATTTGTTAGGAACTATACATAAATTCTTTATTGGGCAGAAATCAGTAATAATTTGATTTTGACAAATTTGTTGCTGAGATATAGTATTTTCGAAAGCGCCACCCCAGTCATATATGATATAAAATCATAAGTCATAATTCATGTTATGTATATGCGGTTATGAAATGGTAAAAACATTTTGGGTGAGAAACATATTTTGATTATAAAGCTCTCCACTGCAGAAGGCAGTGATTTGTATGATAATTATATTGGCATGAACTTTTTTTTACCAATCTTTGTAGTTTCATATAAATATAGAGTTCACAAATAGGCTAATAGCATAAAATGCACACTTAATGATATAAGTGTGCAGCATATATGAGATAAATATTGTACGTTTTTGTATAGTTGCATTGAAATTTCTTCTAGACTCCAATTATTATATTATAAGTTCAACTAAACTTCAGCGCCGCAACGATGAAACTTTCAAACTTATGTCTCTGTATGTGGTGCATCGGTGGCACTCGGTGCATACGTCCATTGTACACGTATACCAACTTATTAATATCATGTGGGGCTGCAGTTATTATCTCTGTTTAAGACCAGACAGATGCCTGCAGTGTCGAATGCGCAGTGCGTAATAGTTAGGTAAGTACTTCGCCTGTCACGTACGGTCGGACGATGATATATAAATAAACATACGCATATATATTATACGCATAGAGGTAGCAGCCTCCCCTTTTTTATTTGTATTTTTTATAGGTGTATTATAAAGTCTCTTCCACCGGTGGCGGTGGCGGCGGCTTTGCGCCCGCGATTATTGCACGCTCGTATATACATATTATTTGTATAGTAACGGTCGTCACATGATGGTGAAACCGCAGGGTTTCCATGGGTTTTTATCGTATTTTAATGCGCGCACAATCTTGTAAAAAATCAAAATAATAAAATTTAGGAGAAAATAAAACAATAATCGTATGTATATAGAATATAGATACGACATAAAATAACCGGCAATGGCAATTTTTGACTGGACCCTTAAAAACGACTACTTATACGGTACCGGGTACAGGTTAGGTTAATGTGCGTGATTATATGTGTATATAAATATATTATAACGTATATAACCTAACCTGCAATGCTATTTTTTTATTAAAACACTCCCTGTGGAATTCGAGGCCCACAGGACGCGTTATTATTTACATTTAATATTATATTATTATATTTGAAAAGCGTATGCTCACTGCAGGAGAGCTATCGTGTTTTCAATTTATCGACGAGGAATTTGAGTTTTATATTAAAGAGGTTCATAATGTTATATACCACGCATGTATTGTGTAATGTTTTATGTAATAAAATTATAATATAAAATAATAATAATATTACAAATATGATACGGGTCTGACCGATGAATCAGCAGCAGTAGATTATAATCAACAAGTCGAGGGATCGCGTTTTAATGGAATTATAATCGATAAAAAAAAATACAGAAATCAGAATAATAAAAGTGTACACCTACTACATATAAATATTATAACAGAAAACCCGACGATTAGCGTCGCTGATTGCGATCTCGGATCGAAATCGATATGTACAGCGCCCGATCGGCGCATAACACGTGTCTTCGGAATTTTATATCTCACCTGCCTGACGCCATATCGATTAGAACGGGTATATTTGAAGTATCACGTAGAGCATTGTGTAAATCGCACATAAACAACGATTGAACACGGTTATACCCTATGTCGTGTTTGTCGAAAAGAGAAGAGAGGTGTCTGCGTAGGGTGTATAATGTATATGTACGAAAGATCTATATTATGGTCGTATCAGCTCAACTGCGGCGTCGTTACCTATATTAAAGCGACTTCACACTGCACCGTGGTCCGTGATATAACGAAAACCGTGATTTCCGGAAAATTGTTGACTTCCGAAAATGTTTTATGTGATATAGTGATTCAAGTGTACGTAGGAATTGATTTAACTAAATGGATAGTGGTGATAGGTGATAGGTATAAAATATGCCATCATGAGTAGGATTGGATTCTACTCTCTGGTACCTATATGAAATGCACTATACATGGTAACATTGTAGTATACCGCTCACTGACTGCCACTGGATTCACGCCCAATCACATCGCCGAAGTTTTTTGTCCGAAACAGTTCACGGAGCAATGTGAAGTCACCTTTATACACGGGACTGCTGTAAGGTATAATATGATTATATATTAGTATATAGTGTGTCCAAAGGTGTTAGACGATAGACGTCAGGTCTGATCCACCTCTCAGCGTTTTATTCGGTTGTATACCTATTACCTACCTATAGATAATTCACATAGAACTGTTCCATGTTCACAATATAATATTCTGCTGATTTTAAAAATATTATGCATTCATTCCCAAATGTAATCAATGTATAACTCAAGTATGTTATAATACATGTAACAACATGTTAATAACATAATATTACATATGTATATCAAATACATTATTATTATTTATTCATATAGGTACTATTACCAATATGTATATAATTTAAAATAGCTATAACTTATATATATGCCAAAACTAATAAACTAAACTTAACTAAACTAATAATATTATATATAGTGATATTGAAATAACCTAGATTTTTATATTTTTTTAAAACATATTAGTACATGTTTAAAATAAAACTTAATGTTCGTGATTATAATAATACGTTATTGTATTAGCTGAAAATTAAATTATAATCTGAAAGTCTGGGAAATTGTTTTAAAAAACTCTTATGTTTATATAATTGTACACTTGTACGTGTATACCGACATTATAATTTGGTAATATATAATGATGATTGAGCATGAATGTTCACAGCTAATAATTATTTGAAACCTGAACTATCCATAAATACAAATAATAATAATTTTGACCTAAGTCCAAAATTATCTTATTGATAAATGTATTCATTAGAGCCTAGAGATACGATCACATTTTAAATTTGTATTATTAAAATATAATCTACAATCTGTTAAATATAAATTAACAGTAAGTAACATAGATGGTAGATGATTTAAATATATTAAGAATAATGACATGAAACACATGAAAAGGGACGATTCAGCAACATAACATATTCATTTGTTATATTATTTATGAGTTATGACATAGTTCAGTTCTAAATGTTTAAGAATAGGTACTCGTTATATTATATTATTTTATTTAGGTATACGAAATTATTAAATCGTTTATTTATACGCTCCTGCACAATACAATATTTAATTACACAAACACGTGCCTACTATCTATTCATTTTTTGTCGACAAATCGTATTTGTCCATATATAATAAAAAAATCTCTACATAATATTAACACATTATTATAATATTATATTGACCCACATATTCCAAATTTCTATATATATTATATGCAAGACATTACTTAAATAGTATGACAATGGTCTCATAATTTTCTCAATGGTATATTTAAAAAAAATAATAAATATGTTTTATCTAAATTATTATTACCTAGGTTCATCGCTAATTAGTACATTATTATTATTCTATTTTTGACCTACCAAACGCTATAATATTATTACACAGGTACGATAGTACCCTATATACTTGTGTATACCTATATAAAATAATAAATACATGACATTATAATCTTACGTTAAACTGCCGTTTTCTAAAAACAAAAAAAACAAAACAAAACAAAAAACGGTTTTGTTATATTCAAATGTTTTGTTTTAAATTGCGCGGCGGCGCGCGTATTCTACACGAGCGACGTGACCATTATTGTGTTGTTTGAGGTGGATAAGCCGCCGCCGTCGCTGCCGCCGTCAGGACGTTTCATCTATTATAATAAAAACATAATATTATAATACGCGATATTATATTATTATAAGAGACCTTAAAAACGAAATCGTTTTGAGTGAAGAAAAACACCAAGCACCAAGTGTAGTACATGCGTTTACTGTACGCCTATAACAATACGCCGTCGACAGCGAAAACAATAGGTAGCATTATATTATGACTATATTTTAAAGAACTTTTTTATTTCTCTATTACTAACTGTCCCGCCCGGCATTGCCCGTGCCAAAGATTAGTTTTTTTTATAGATATATTTTAGATAATATAATATGTCATATTTCTACTCATTTTAATAGTATAGTAATATTATATTATAATGTGTAGGTAACCTATGTGTGAGCACCGACTATACCCTTTAACTACCAATAGAAGTTAAAAATATAATATATTACACCCTCCAAGCCTTAAGGAATCTATTTATAATTTATATAACTTGTATTAAAACATTCCAGTAGTTGTTTGAGTCTATTAACTTTGAAAAAACCAACGCGGGTAAAAAATGTAGTGACCAAATATCAAAATTATAAGTTAAAATTATTATATCAAATCATAAAATTACAATTATTTTATAATATTATACGTAGGTAGTTAGTGCGGTAACCATTTATATATAGAAAAAATATTAATTTCTATTAATTTATTTTATTACTCTATATTTAACGTGGAATCTATTTATAAGCAAAAAACAATTTATAGAAAAATTCCATTGATATAAGCACTTCAGTTTTTCCCAATTTTTCCAATTTTCCGGTCAACTTTTCCAATTTTTTTTTCTTAAAAACCTCACTTGAAATATTATATTACGAACACGAAAAAAAAAATGAGCCAATTCGGTCCAGTGGTTTTCAAATGATGCTCTTACCAACGAACAGCTTTTCATTTTTATTCTATAGATTATGAGATGACAATATACATTTGATTTGAACCTAACCTACAGAAGTGCAAAAGTGCGATTACAGTACTAAAAATATTTTATTCGTTATTTTATCGGTTTAAAGCGATTGAAACCATTTAACCGATTTAATTTTCATTCATCTTAAGCTGAGTTAAAAACTTATGCGGCTATACGCCACAAAAGATTTTATAACTTTTTCTTATTTAGTATTTAAGTTATAAATTACTTTTATTTACCAAACTTCAACTCTTTTCAAGCGTACATAATTGTATATCTTTTTAATAATACCTATGATTTAATTTAATATGTTAACCTTTTGTAAAATAGTTCTTTTCTGTAAGTTCTTTATGGAACAAGCTTAAAAACACATACTCTTATACTTAAAATTTCAACAGAAAAAAAAAATCTTGTTACAACTAAATATTAATCAATATCATCACATTTTTCAATGATTATTGCAATATATATTTAGTGCCAATAACACCGTACATTTTTTCGTGAGTTGTTTTTTTGTCTTAGTTTATTAAAATGTTATGTATTTAACATTTTAACTAAAAAAAATAAATCTTTAAACGATAGTAAAAATAAAACTGCGTGTAGGTATTAGAGTTATTTTTAAATTACTGTGAGTTAATTAAGTTAATTACTGTAAATTACTTAAGACGAATTTTGAATACATTTTTAACCTGTTTGACCAAGCATAAACATTTTTTTTAATAGATTTTATAAAGGATACAATCGCGGAGACGAAATCCGAATCAATCTCAATGTGGCAGTACCGAGGTATTTTATTTATGTATTTTTTATGATTTACATATTTTTGAATGGACGATGAATAACCGAACCGGTCTGACTTTAATGTTATCCACGGTGAATTGTATACGACGAATCGACGCACATCTGTGTATAGGTATCGTAATTCTTCATAATATTCTGTTTTAAGGGGGCTGGAGCATAATCAATTCTAAGGAGTAAAAACTAGGCATTATTTATATTTCTGTTTATCTGGGTCTTGTGTATGTGTTGAAAGTAAATGAACATTAGTGTATGTAATTCGTAGTACTGATGCCCTTATAAAACGTCTGTAATTTTACCTACGCGCATGAACATGTCACCATATAGGTATTGCTTTACAAAATGACAAACATTTTTTTTCAAAAAACACTACCTCTGACTTCAATCACTATGCTCAGTAGGATGTTCCGATTTTAATTTTGAAAGCAGATTTGAATTCTCCTCTAAATTTACTATGCTTTAACTGTCGTACATTTTTCATATTCTATATCAATGTATTTAAATTTGAATTATGAATATGATCTATTTTTACTCTTTTGGTTAGTAAATTTCTAAGTAAAAAAAAAATAAAAATCAGAAAAATGAAATTTTCAAAGCATAGATAATTTAGTAACAAATTCAAATTTGCTTTCAAAAATAATATCGGAACATTATATTGAGCGTAGTGATTGAAGTCGTGAGTTATGTTTTCGACCAAAAATGAATCACGCTCCAGCCCCCTTAACTAATAATCGATAGATACTTCGAGCAAAATGTACAATTTTCTCCATATATTTATTTGCAACATATCCCAAATAAACCGTCCTTCTGAGTATCATAGGTTCACATGCAATATTGTATTTATCCAATAGTTTTATTGGAACATTTTTATCTGGTTTCACAAGACAGGTGCAGATCATTACACTTTGATCATGAAAAACTGTTATGCTTTTAGTTTTAGATTAAAAATTATTATTATTTATTATATTATAACCTTATTATATTATATTATTTATATTTATTATTTTTTTTGTTATTTAGATTCAGAGCGACGATTGATGAATATATCGATTTTACAATATCTTATTTTTAAACCAAAAAATAAAAAAAAAAATAATTAAACACAGTTTTTTTAATAAATATTTTAAGTTCAAATCTTAACAAAATTAAATATTTAAATGGAAAATAACGGTTACAGTTAATTTTTGTAATTTAAAAATATTTTTTTTTTCGTATACAATGATTTTATATCATTGAATTCAAATTAAACACATTCATTACAGACTATACAGTGACCCGCACGACACAATGTGCAGCAAAGCAGTACCCACTTTTTTTTTAATTGTTATACTTCAAAATGATAAATTATATCTTTATGAGTAGTATCCAATGTCGTCAACATTTTAACTGCACACACACGTTTAGTAAAACAAATTAATGACTGTATACTTTTAATATATTTGATTGTTGTTTTAATAATTTATGACTTAACGAGGAAGCAGCTATTGTATTAGATTTTTAAGGTGTTAGACTAAGAAAAAAATATTTTATAAATATAATTTAAACAAAAAACTAATATTTCTAATGTCTTAAAATAACTCAGAATAAGAGCCAAATATTTTAAAATAGTTGCATAATTATTCAAATTTTTCTGCAAATGTTTTAATTTTTCCCGATTATTTTGTTATAAGTACCTACTGGGAATTTTCTACTTTTGACCTACTTAGTACCAAACCGTTTAAATTTTCTATCATAAATAATCCTCAATATTAAAGTTTTAAGCATTAAAATGCATCCTTAATTTTATGTTAAACACACACACACACACACATAATTTTATTAAAACAATACATTATCATTCCTCCGTTCAGAATCTAAAAGTAATTTAATATATTACAAACGTATAATTTTTTTGTCCATTTGTCTGGAACTTTTTTGATTTTTCCCCAATATTTTTACCGTTTATCACTATAGTAGTATGTACCAAAATACGAGTTTTTTCATCTATATCGGTTAGGATTAATGTTTACTGGGTTGTAATTTGTTCATATACAGTGTGTGATCCGGGTTAAGTGCAGGTTCCTTAATCTATACCAGGTGCTTCTTTTATCATTGAACACTCATAATTTCAAAAAGTGTAATTTTTTTGAAAATATTTTTTTACATAGTTTCAAGTCACTTATAAAACATTTTTCTTAAGAAATTATATTTTTAAATATTTTTTATCCTTATAATTTTTTAAGTTTTTTACTTTTTTGAATGACAACATTGGATTTTAATTTTATATTCCAAAGCAGAATATTTTCTTAATATTTTGATACATAAAAATCGAATTTGGGGCGAGTAGTTTATGAGTTATAAATATTCAAAGTTCAGATGAGCGGAGTGGAGTATATACGGGGTTACCCAGCGAAATGTTTATCCACTTCTCCACTCATCTATACTTTGAATATTTATGACTTGAAACTATGTAAAAAAATATATTTTTCAAAAAAATTTACACTTATTGAAATAATGAGTGTTCAATGATAAAATAATCACCCGGTATAGTCTATGAAGGCTAACCACCTGATTATACAAGAGTTATAAATATAAAGTTAAAACTTTTATTTTTAAAATTGATATGCAATCATATTCAACAAAATTGTCAATGCACACAATATCTTATAAAAATAATTATAAAGTACCTACCCGCTTGATGGGTTATCTCAGAGTAAAATAACATCCGACAATAAGTAATAATAAGTCCACAACAACAAACAAAAAATCCGACATATACCAGTACCCAAGATCATTAAGTATGCAAACCATAAAATACGTCATCGTTCTACATCGTCCCACTTGTAAACATGAAACAAAACAAAACGAATTTTTTTTTATTTTAAAAAACTGACGGAAAATATAATATATACCTACATAAATATTTCCATTATAATTCATTTCTCTAATGGCTCTGCGTTATCTTTTATTCCACAAAATAATAGGTATATTATAATGATCGTGGTGGTCCAGAATTGATGATGTCTACGTGTGTAAAAAATCGAGAATGATATTATTATTATTACCTAATGTGCTTTTTTTCAGTAGCTATATAAGTATACCTACTATATTGTTTTAATAACAAGTATGCAATATTATATTATTAAAGACTAAAGAGATTGTTCTTTTTCTTCTTCCACGAAAAGATACGCACAACAATATATTATTATTATATGACTGCAACCGAATACTCGAGAACTTCGAAAAAAAAACCTAAGACAAAAACGTGATGAGCGATCTATCTTGCAGCGCAAACGGTTGGAAATTCGCCTTCGTCTAAATTAATTCGTCGGAATAACGACGAAAAAATACCATTAATAACAGACTCTAGAATACGATTCACGTTATATATTATATTATTCCGGTTCTGTTTTTTTTTTTTTTTTTTAACATGGCGTCGCTGAGCCACATTAATAGAGTATTTGTCAAAACGGTTTTTGAAAACTAAATTACCACGTCGATTCGAATTTTTAACGATATTATATAGGTACGTTATTAAATTATGTCTGCTGTACGACTATAGATATATAGTTGGATTTGTGTTTAACAGATTATGATATTATATATTATATTACATATTATAATTTTTATTATATTATGCACGCGCATATACGATTACACGCGAAATACGAATGAAATACAAATGGTGTGTTAAGCATATAATAATGTATATATACTCTTTCAAATAATGATAGGTATGCAGACGTACATATTAGGATATAATATTATAATTATTTATTACTCAAAATAGTTAATATATAAAAGGTACTTCAAACACGTTTCGACATCATTGTAAAGTTTTCGTGGTCATTAAAGCATAATATATTATTAAAATAAATTTACAGCTATTTATAATTATAATGTAACTAATAAAAACAATAACGATTAATAACTTAATATATTAAATGGTTATGAAATAAGACTACCATAGAAGCTAGGCAACTCGAGAGAACAGCGAGCAAGTTGCTTTCATAGGCTACCGAACTATTTATATTATTATACATCTGCAGAAATGCTGATATATATATGTCATTATAGTTTGATTAGTTTGAGATTTTTAATTTTAAAGACTATTTTAAGTTTATAATCGTTAATTGTACACCCTGCAATGGACCATATTGCTGTGGATTTTTAATAGTAATAAAATAAAATATCATATATATACATCATTATTATTTATTGTTTGACTAGTTTGAGCTTTTTAATTTTAAAGATTTAGTCTGAATATTAATCGAAATCTTCGTACCAACACTTTAATATTGATCTAATATTTATATTTATATTTGCTGATAGATAGTTATTACTTATTAGTTATTTTTCTGAATCTATATTTTTCGCGATTTTTTCCTGTGTAAGTACTTACACTTTTTTGGATAGGCCTAGAAATTAATTTTGGAATAGTTTCTCGTATTATATATTATGATTTTTCTACATAGATTCTGTGGATATTTATATAACTATATACGTAGATTGTAGAATTTTTCACGAATAGTTTATCCAAACGTAATGATAATGATAAACGCGAACTATAGTTTATTCTTCGTCTATTTTATATGTATTAATTTATGTATACTTTTTTGTTTTTTTTTCATTCTTTATAATAAGGGTTCTCAACCTTTTGAGATCCACGCCCCCTTTCAAACTATTTTATGAGTTCACGCCTCCCCCCTCACTACTATAAGATTGATGTATGCATAATATTTATATGTATACTATACTTTAATGTTGATTATTGGATTAATATGAATACAACTTCAATGAATTTACAATGTACTAATTTACTAATTTACATTTTAAAATGTATTTTATTCATATGTCAACTCTCTACTTCGTCACAAGCCTTGGCTTAAAGGAGTAGATATATTTCTGTATATATTAAATTATAAAAAGAAAAAATTTTAAATAAATAAAAAAAAAATAAAAAAATAAAAGTCGGAAAAATGTTAGAAAAATGTCAGCAAGCACTGTCTCAACCGAACTTAGCTCGGATACGCTTTTCAAACGTAATAATTTATTAATAATAATATCAAATTTAATAGAACACGCAGTAACACACCACTATACCTATACACCACACGGTCCACACGCTAACGCCGAATCGAGGGTGACAATATAATAAAACATCCGGCATCTGTACGGTATGATAATATTTATTATTTGACTTATTTTTGTTTTGCTTTCAATATATATATAATAATACTCTGAGTCTGAATGAAGTATATGTTTTTACATAAATTACTTATGTAGTTAACATGCTCCGATATTCTTAAATTTTTTAAATTATTTTTACATAGATAATACTGCACAACAATACTCAGGTACCTACTTATACTGCAAGGAATTATGTCCGTTTTTTGTTTAAAATAATGATTTGATTCAATTTACGAAGTGCATAATATGTTTCTGGGCAATGTATACTTTTTCCATGCTAGTTATTGTTCCTAACTATGACCAAGCATTTTAGGAAGTATTGAACTTTTAAAATTACCATTTCCACATTGACAAAAGATCAGACGATGTGCACTATGCCCGAACTTCTTACTTTGCAGTAACATATAGGCATAACACATTATACAGCAGGGCTTATTGTTAATAGTCGAGCACGAGAATAAATAGAAAATCCATAATATTTTTGTGGGACCTAGATGGGTCAATGGATTTTGGTGGTCGTGAGGGATGGAAGGATGGAGTAGGTAGTCTATAGGTACCTACTGAGGTTAAGCGAAGCTCATACATTTTTAGATTCCGAACGAGGAATGTATACCTACGTATATTGATTTTACAACGATGATGTCTGGTTTTTAGATTGTCAGCAGAGCGAGGAATGTTTTGCTTTTACTTTGAGAGTGGTTTTTGTTAATGCATTTGGTCTTGTTGCGGTACTTTGGAGTTGTGGAGGTAAAAAGTAAGAAAATTGTGGTACCTACCTACAGGGTAAAAAACAAAAAAACATGGAGACAACAGGAATATATTTTACTTAAAGGTGTAACAACAGTTTTCGACAAAATTGTTTTAATTAATTTGATATTCATTATTATAAGAAAGGAATGACAATAGAGATTTGATATTTTCACTTTATATTTATGTAAGCGTTTTCTATAAAAAAAAAATAGATATAGAAGTTTTTCTTAAAGGACTTAAGAATATCAAAAATACCTATAGTATAAGTCATAATTTTTTTTTGAGCGTTTATGATTCAGATTTTGAATATTCAAACATAAAACAACGATTTTTCTCAAACGGTTTTAGTTATTTCGTTGAAATTCAATATAATATTAACGATTGTATTTAGGATAATTTTAAGCTATAAATACGAAAAACCTATATTAACATTCTTCTACGGTAGGTATACGTATAATAAGTATTGACTTATAACATAGAGTAAAGAATATAATATAGAGGTGCCATACCGTATATTGTATAATGTTATGTGTAGTGAAATGAAGCAAACAAATGGAATTACCATTTTGAGAAAAATAAAATTATTTTGACATTTGGTTGGCACTACTTTAAGTTTTCATATTATAAATTAGTAGTTATCAAAATATATTAACAATAAAAACAGTTTAAAATATGATAACTGTGTATTATAAGTGATTAGGTTGAGTAAGGCATACAATAGTTTGGTACAATAGTTTGATGCTTTTCAATTGGTCACTCTAAACGTTCTCCATCTAAATGCTTCACATACGTATACGTATGACCACCCCGTGACTTATAAGTTATAAGTTTGTATACCAATAACGTTTTGAAACTTAGATTGTAACTTATGATTTTTTTGTAAAATACTATTAGACTATAACAAATTAAAGAAATACTATTAATAATCTTACACTAGCTTGTGTACCTAATTTGACATTCTGACATTTTAATGAGTTATATATTATTATTATTATTATTATTATTAGATCGTACAGAATTTTACTATGAGTTCCAGTGATGGGAAAGAACGAGTTCATAAGAACGCGTTCAAATTGTGTGGACTTGATATGAACGAGTTCGATTTTTAAGAAATGAACTTGAACGTGAACTAAGTTCTTATTTATTATGATTTTGAACGTTTTGGTTTCGTTCATTGAAAATTTAATTTTCATAGAACAGACGATAGGATAACGTTTTGAAATGTTTTGTAGCCGATCAGCATATTATTATAATTCTGTTGTAACTTGTAACTGTATACAGCGTGTTCCACAGAATACAGGGTGATTGGAAAAATATAAAACTATCTGTGTTACGCAATCAAAATTAA
>NC_042494.1:55258052-55267487 GCF_005508785.2 Acyrthosiphon pisum
TTTTCGCAATTATTAAGTGCGGCGGCAATGTTGCGCGGTTGCAGCGTTGGCGGCGCGTTATATATATATAATATGTGTGCAACGTACGCGCGCGATATCGTTTGAAGTGAAAATCCACTGACAGAGCCCATAGAAGCGATTCCTGCTCCTCTAGTTAACCGTCAGCCCGTATCGCGCGCACATTTATATATATGCGTGTGTGTACATTTATATATAACATTTGTATTTACATATACATACATGCATACGTGTACATAACGTAATACGTCAAGTGCTGTACGTATTATAATATTATGTACATATAGGTATATATTTATACGGACACGTGAATATGCGTAAGCTACGCGTCTCGTATGAGCAGACACACTCACACAGAAACACGCGCACCGAGCGAGACTGAGCGGCGGTTCGGGTCACACGACTGTGACGACGACGCGGCGATCGCTGTGCGTGCGGGAGCGTATTTATATTAATTAAAAGAAATCTCCGCCGCCGCCGTGGTGTGCGCGACACGCCTTGCACTCGACCGGAGCCACGCCCACCCGCAATGCACTTTTTACGCGCGCGCTCTCTCTCTCCGTCTCCCGCCGCCCGCGCGACACCGTCTGTCACCGTCTCCGTCAGTCACATGAACCCTTTCACCCGGAAGCCATCGACGCGAGCCGTTTCCTCCGGCGCCCGCTCGCCCTCCCCCTGGCGGCCGCCCCGGCGATGCACTTCACACACACACGCGCGCTCGCGCACACGAATGTGCATCTATGTGCACGCGGTATATGCAGGAAAAAAACGCGCCATGAAGCACTTATCACGGGAAAACCTCGCCGGGGCGGACATGTTCGCGTATATCATGTATATTATATATAGGTATATGAAGTACAACAAGCTGCGGCCGCTATCTGCAGCGTTCATCATGCGAATTTTTTTTTGTTTTAGTTTGCCGGACGCAAGTGATATTCGCATGTGTTATATCGTACTATATTGCTACAACAGGAGTCCGAGGGAAACAGAAAAGAAAATGGAAAACGTATAGGAAATAACGAAAATATACATGAAATAGCTGGTGTATATTATATATTGGCATATTGCGTGCGTGTTCCCACGAAAATCCCTTCGGCGATGCACCGCCCCGATGAACTATATAATATAGATATAGATGCTAGATACTGCACCACCACATAGGCGCATAAAAAATGCATAAGACCGCGTCTGCTGCAGTTCGCGAATACATATTTATAAATTATATTATTATTATTACCCTACACCAACCGCGGTGTTCAACCATCAGTCTGCTGCCGCCCGTTTTCCCGTTTGTTTGTCGTACGCGGGTGATTATATTTTTACGCCGAAGCGCTCATACATAATCATGTATGCCCTCCCCCCCCCCCCAACGAACGCCGAATGATGTATATAATATAGTAACTCCAAATACATTACAATGTATAGTGTATAGTGTTTGTAAAAAATAGACAGACTACTGTACAGAAGAAACTATAAAATAATGATTTATCGACAAAATATAATATTATAATATTATAGAGATACCATATCCATCATAGATAAATAATATGATGTCTGTGTAAAGAGTGGAAATGCTATCGGCAAAAATATAAAGTGCCAATTTATATCCTTCGTCTAATACGAGTACCTATACCTACATCATATATATTACTATTATTAGCATCATATTGCATAGTAGGTACAATATTATATAGTCATAAAAGTTATAACTTGTAAGTGTGGTGACTGTAAAATCAGTCGAATTTTAAAACAAGATAAATATGCTCTAAAAGTCTTAATTTAAAATGACCGAGGAGAAATATCAGCATGGGGTTTGACTTCCCACATGCATTTTAAACTCAAAACAACTCAATTTTCAAATATACGATCAAAATGATACTGATTTTTACCTACACTGGCTATACTATAGCTTCAGAAGTACCTATAAGTGCAGTATACCTATATAATTATATTTATTTTTTCCTTATTCTTCAAGAAGATAATAGGCTTCACTTAACATGTTTGTATATAGGCCAAGACTTTATTTAAAATAAACAACTTTAAACACGAAATAATATTTATTCCTATAAAACATACAAATATTTTTATATAGTAAAATGTTAATTTTTGAGTATGGAACTGAAGGGCCACAACTTTAGATCGAAATAGCCGCATGTGGTCCGCGAGTCGCAGGTTGCCGACCCCTGAGGTAGTATATACGAATGAAAAACGAATAATGGTATATGTACTGATAAATAGTGATAATGACGTATTATATACGTAACCAAGTTTTTAATAATCAAGCATTAATAATTTATGTTCAGCCCGTCGTATCTTACAATGGTCATATTTTGCAAGCTAGTAAAATCTATTAATTTTGAGTTGTAATATTTTAATTTAAAATGTCTTTATTCATGGACAATCGAATTCACTGATGCAAAATTCCAAAATTCCAAAACAACTTGACATACATTTCTGCAAATTTTTGTTTTTTGATTCAACAATATTGGAAACTTAAACCATGTCTTTCATAGAAAGTATAAACATTGTTGAAAAATATGCAGATAGATTATAAAAAACTCAACCGCTGCACATGGGAGAAATAGTTAAAAAGAAATTTTCAATATGCCTAATTGAAAAAATCTATTTTCAAACTAATTATTAAAATCATCAGAGATATTTTAATTGGTAAAAATCAACAAGGATCTCTGGACATTGAATTCACTCCTTCTGATATAATAAATATGAATTACGCCCCATCACATCTGTTGATGTGGAACGGTCTTTTAGTAAATACAAGAGTATACCATATACCGTCGTAATTTTTTTATTTGCAAACCTTCTCTCTGCAGTTTTATTCCGGAATAATACTCATAGGTTTATATACCTACATAATTTGTATAACTTTTATTCATAAAATATTTTTTTCAATACTAATACATTTTTTTGATACTTATATATATACTATATATTTGAAAATTTTTTTTAAATATTTTGATTTTTTTGTTACAATAAAGTCCGTTCTCTAGTTATTAGTTATTTCACCACAATTTCACTGCACGCGTACCTATACATAGTTACTATTGGTATATACTCTGTAACTATATTATAAACGAAGTGTAGACACATGCGTATACGATATTACGATATATTATACCTACATATTTTATACCAATTCGGATGGGTGGTATTTGTATATAGGTCTACCATATACACGGTATACATAATATATACATACTATACATACCTATAAAGTTATCCATGAAATCATCGTCGTACAATAATATTATAAATTATAACATATAACGTGATGTTGGTGTGGACCTAATACCTATTTATACCTACGTCCTATTATACTTATATAGTCGTGTTTATACCTAACTTAACCTATTGGTATCTGACGACCACGATGACATCTCGAATGATATTGCAACCAAGTGCACGAATATAACTGTAGATTTTTTCTTGTATCTGATGCAGTAGATAATAATAATATAATATAATAGTGAAACGGTCCGCAGCGCATTTGTCATCCCGCACGCGGTCATTGTTCGCTGAGTCCGGACGTAAAGCGAACGACATGTTATTATATTGAAGGTATATTATTATAATATTATATATAGACATATAGTACGCAGTCGTAGAATGCAATATTGGTATCGATTTATTTTTTTGCGACGACGTGTAATAATGATTTTGGCGTATACCTTACGTACATTATATTTTATTCTCGGACGATCTTTCAATGCATCAAAGTTCTATATAAGAATTTAAAATTTTACCCACATATACATTGTAATTTGTAAAAGCATTATATATATATATATATATATATATATATAATATTTCCCCGGAGCGCGCGGTTTTGATCCAAAGGTATTATTCAATATTCCCAAACTATTTATTACATAATAATAATAATAATATATAAGATGTGTACACTGCAGATAAGTCGTGCCTTTTCCGCTATATATAATTGTGATTACGATTCACCTTACGGGCAAACGCAATGAAATCCGTAAAAAGACGATTATAATAAATATTGTGTTTTGTGCATCTGAAAAATCGATAGTTTTTTATTGCAAAAGTGCAATACCCATTTCCTATACTTGGCCTAAAATCCTGCGACGGGCAACGTCTCATATATTATACCGAAAACAGACACATATTTTATTCTTTATAGGATTACGAGTCTTATAAGGTGTGTCTTCACACTAATCGTTATTACCTGTTTCAATAAATTGTTATTGCAGCAGGACTGCAACGGTGCAGGTATGTGTCATTACAAGACTCGTTTTATCTATATAAAAATATACTTAACGTTTAGCGGAAGGGGACTTGGCGTTGTATCCAAAGTGGGTAAAATTAATAGACGACTGGTTCTACACTGCAGTATCGTCATAATATAGTTCTCATAACAGTACCTGCAGCCTGCAGGTAATAGGTATTACAATAATTACTTCATATACACCTAAACCAATGCGTAAGACTCAATAGTGTTTTTATTGTATACAATATTATATAGTTGAACAATATTTCGGGATGACTTATTTGTACTCGAAATGTCATAATAAATGAAATAATAATAATAATAATAATTATAATATATACTATAATACATTAATACCTATATTGTATATCATATAATCAGGATTAAAATTGCGTATAGCTTCAATTACGTGAAAAATATTACGGACAAAATAAAGTCAGCTAAAAATGATTACTGAAAGATTAGTGTCTATAGAAATATTTAAAGAAGATAATTTTAGATAGTTTTAGATAACAGCACACTATTGAAACTAGTGAACGAAAATTTTCTATGTCATATACGTGTGTAAGAGGGAGACACCATATGCATGGGTAGCATATCCTCTTAAGAAAACATTAATCACTGCAAAGGTAATGCACTATATACAGAGATATATGCAACAATCAGTTTATTCTACGAAAACGACTTCATGAAATAAAAATGTTTACACGTCATGCAAAGAGATTATATTATGAATATAAGATAATATGTAACCAACAATTTATGACGTTTCGTAAGGACCGTGATATAGATTTCAGTGTCTGGTTGTGGAGGGCATACGCGTAATATGCGTGCCCAGCACTTTTGGGGATTTCCACTTTACCACCCGATGGACAGAAAAAGATCGCTTTCCAACGCTTTCCAACGCTTCAGCCGCTATCGAAATTCAAACTTTCGGTGCAGACGTGACAAAATAAATAATTTTAAAAGCTAATAATCCGTTGCCTTTCAAATAGGTAAATTAGTTTGCCCGTTAAAATATTTATAGTCGTATGTTGTATAATCAATGTTTTTGGACAATTCATACATTTTCGTACTTTGATCGTAGCATGTTGTATAAATGCACAATACATAAATTACAAAAATAGTAGTTGGTGCAAGAATGTTGTACCTATATAGCCGTAAAAGTTTACTATATATAGTCTAAACTGCAGCAATCACCCATATTTTCGGCCACGTTTTCTAGTACCCAATAAGCTTTCTAAGCTCTACGCATTTGTTTTCAATAATGATTATGATGATATAGCGTATATCATCTTGAGAGCCTAAATCTTAAGCTTATGAAATCGCACGTTCTTAAACTCGTTTACTCGTCCCAGTACCTAATTAAAATTAATTAATCTATAATAGCCATTAATATAATTTTAAAAAACCGGTCAGCATGTAATTCGTTTACAATGCGATTTTGAATTTCGTAAAAAATATTTTTATTTGTTTAATAAAAATTATGATAGACAATATTATGTTTATATTGCATATTTTTTTGCTTAAAAATTGATCGATTTCATTGTCGAATCGGAGTCCCCAGATCGCATGCATTACGCGCGAATCGATAAATACTCCACAATTTTGTATACCTAATATCAAATTATGGGTTATGCGTGTCTATTATTTCCGTTACACGCACGCTTATTATCGATTTACAACTTTTTTATAACTCGAACTCCATGAAATTTCTTAGTGTGGCTATTTATTAAATTATTATTGTACCGCACAAATGTTAATAGGTACTTTGCCATTATATATAGGTATCGGCTGGTATGAGTTTGATTTTTAACTGCTAAATGTTAAGGAAGCTTATCAAAAATGTTGCAAAAGTATTCTAGTAACCAAGTATTCAATTTTCATGCTTAATACCGGTAATTATAGCATATTTTAAATTGGATTATTTATAAATGAAATATTTTAAAAATTACAGTATCATAAAAAACGTATTTGGACATATTATTTATTATATATTATATTTTCAAATTAAAATTCAAGTCATTTGGAATGCGAATATGCGATAGTAAATCTTATACAATATTGAATATTTGAATATGTATTATTTATTATATTTTATTAAAATTTAGAATACAATAATGAAACAGTGTAAGGTTAACTTTATAGTGTGACCACAGAATAAATTTAATTTAATTTATTTTGCGGTATGACTGTTCAAGCCCGGATTAAGGGGGGGGGGGGTCCAGGGAGACCATGGCCCCCGGGCCTCGATAGCTTAAATTTATTCAGGGGCCTCAGATCTGTCCATTACTTTTTTCATTATAAGCTATACAACTGCATAAATCACCTAAAAAAAAAATCGATGATTATTTAGTGAGGAAAAAAGCTTATAAATTATAATTTATAAATAAAGTGATACATTATTCATTATTTATTACTATGTCCCTATTACCTATATATATTTATTCTAACAGGTACATAATATTTAATAATATAATATACAACATTTTTTTTTTCCGCACATTTATAGCTTTGGACCCTGGGCCTCGAAATGTCTTAATCCGGGCTTGTGACTGTGTGAAGCTATATCAAAAGGTAATAAGCACAATTGAAGATACTAAGGTATTGTATTTTTAATTGTGGGTTCTGTGGTAATCGCTGCCACTTGTAGGTACTTATCGATATTCGAAACGAACAATATTCTGCTGATCGGTCAATGGTCATTATTAGTTATAAGGATATCCTATAATATATATTACCATTGGCTGTGCTTAGGAGTTGGTTGACGATTGATAGTGCAGATAGATGGTTTATATCTTTTTTCTATGAATAGGTGTTAACAGGTATGACAGTAGTTGTAGACGAGTAGATAGTAGTGGTGTGATATTCAGTGGCGTGGCAGACTAAAAATTTTCAAGAGACAAGTTACAAATATCCCAAGTATAAATGCATAATAATGTATTAATATAATATAACTAATTATATTTCAGATCGTTATTGACTACCTATTAAGAATATCATATTACATTTACTAGGGGACCCACCGGCTATCACCCACCCCTCTATTTAAGAAAAATCTCAGAGGCAATTGCCTCTGAAATTAACGTTTGCCACGCCACTGGCGGTATTACTATTGTAATTATTACTATTACTATTAGTATGACTATAAATATTTATTATAGGTACCTACTAGGTATGATATGGTTATCTTTTAGCTTGGACAAATGAACAGAATGTTTACTCCTAGTCTTTACAAACAAAAAATACTATACCACTTCCAAAAAAACCCGAACTTTGAGGGGTTATATCTCACCAACGGATTATTCAAAAATTAAAATTCTTTTATGAAAATTCATAAAAAAAAATGATTTAACATTTTTGAAATTTTAAACATAGGTTATCATTTAAAATTCAAAAGTTGAATGTGGTTTCCCCTACAAAAATAAGGGTTAAAATAATAAGTGGTCTAAAACATTTTGAAAATTTATAAAATTTTAATATTCCAAAAAGAAAAATTTGAAAAATGTTAATACTTTTTAAAATGATGAGTGTCTTACGTTAAATGGATCACATTAATTTCCATAATCCATATAGACGCACTCTCGCTGCCTCCAAGTCGCCCCCGTAGATATTAACCCCATACATGTCCAACTTAATAATCAAATCACAAAATTTGAAAATTTCATTTTCAAGCATTATCTATCTATATATATAAAAATGAATGTATGTCAGTGTGTCTGTGTGTCCATGTTACCATGGTTACCAAGGTTGCCATGGTTACTAAGGTTACCAAGATTTCATGGCTATTAAGGTTACCATGTTACCATGGTTACCAAGGTTGCCATGGTTACTAAGGTTACCAAGATTTCATGGCTATTAAGGTTACCATGATCCATGGTTACTATGGTTACCAAGGTTACCATGAGTGTTGTTTATAATTATAGGTCTTTAATGGGCAACGAATTGCACAGGATCAGATATAGTACGGGTGTGTCCATCTACCCATGGCAATCAATTATATAATATTTTGAAACTTATGGACCTTTTTGTTTTTAAATAGTTACCGTGGGTTTCAAAGCTATAATAATAATAATTATTGGTTGCCAATGGTTTAAAATGTTTGTTATTTATTATAGTGCCCAACGATTCATATTTATAACCGAATTCAATTGCAACTATTATAAGAGTTTCTACTATTATTAGTTAATTTATTATGCCCAACAACAAACGATCGATAAATAGTCCCGCAGTTCTAGCACGCAAGAAGCGGGAAACACGAGCCGCGGAAACAGACGAGCAAAGAGAAGCCAGGTTGAGGACCAACCGAGAACGTCAGTCCCTGGCCCGCTTATCCGGGACAGACGAGCAAAGAGAAACCAGAGTGAGGACAAACCGTGAATGTCAGTCACGGGTCCGCTCATCTGAGACAGCCGAGCACCGAGAAGCAAGATTGGGGACCATGCGAGTAATGGGTGCTCGATCCAGACGAACCACCGAATTGAACCTTTGTGCACTACACTATGATGCCGATATTAATTACAGCACACACCCAAGCGTGGCCATCGGAATAATGGATCCCTTTCGGAATAATAATCCCTTTTTGATTATGTTAATTAACGTTTAGAGATTAATACATATGGAGTAGGTATTTTTAATGGGCGACGAGGTGCACGGGATCAGCTAGTATATATATATATAAATGTACATATATGAATAATACATAGGTTAAGTAAATTTAATAACATCAGAATATGATTAAACGGTATGCTGTTACATGCTCCCATAAATTACGTTAAAAATATATCTTCAAGTCAGCCCGGGTTAACGAGAAAACGTTATGAAAAATAAACATCAACTGCTTTCATTTTAGTGGTAATCGTTACACTTTAATGGAATTTTTTTTAAATTTTGTATAACCTTGGTTTTGTAGTATAAAATATTATATATTATGTAAAAATGAAGCAAAACACAATTACGACTTTTTCTTATAAAAAAAAGATATCAGCACAACGTGTCGTGTTATTTTATGTTTAGAATATTTTATCCAATTTTAATAAATATATAGATATATTGAGTATAATATGTTTAGAATATTTTATGCAATTTTAATAAACAGATATATTGTGTATAATATTATAATATCTTCTTAAATATCCAGCGCCATAACGATATTGAGTCAAATATTT
>NC_042494.1:55267537-55269543 GCF_005508785.2 Acyrthosiphon pisum
AAAACGCTAAAAATGGGATTTTAATTTCTAACGCTTTGTTTATCACCATAGAAACGAATAAAAAATCGTAATATTTTAATATTAATTCAAATTATATGATAAAATAAATAATAACAAAATATAAAATATCCAGACTGACAAACCGTCTCCGCTCAGAATTGTTTTTCTTATACAATGATATTATATCATTGAATTCAAGTCTAATACAACCATTATACAATTGCCCACTTGTAATCTACTTTACAGCAGAGCGACATCCACTTACCTGCTTTTTTTTATTTTTATTATTTATTATAGCCTTTAAATTGAATTAAATATTATAATATTAAACATTTTTATTCGTCACTACGGTGATAAACAAAGCGTTAAATATGAAACGTTGAAACCGAAGCCTCCTTCTTATAGAAATTTTGTATACAGGATAAAAAAAAAATAAAAAAAAACACCATTGTAAAACCACTAGATCCCTAACCCCACTTAGAATCTAAAATGGGACACCGCCTTGCTCTAAATTAGATGTCGAGTGGGTCAATTAAATATAATATGTGTTAATTTTGGTTTCAATTTGATACTTCACAATATCGATTAACGTCTACAAATTACAGTTATCAGCTAACACGAGCAGTTATACAGCACTGTACTGTGCATATTATGTAAAGAACAAAATATTATGTACCTCTCTAAAGTACCATCTTGATCAAATTTGTTAAAAGATAAGGTACTATTATACATATTATGTTAAAATCGAAGCACTTCTTCTGGTAGAAATGTTGTATACTGGATAAATAAAAAATAAAAATACACATAATTAAAAAATCAATACATTCATCACTCCACTTATAATCTATAAAAGTTTCTATCGATCTTTAACATTTTCAAATCTATATATATAAAAATGAATGTATGTCAGTGTGTCTGTGTGTCCATGTTACCATGGTTACCAAGGTTGCCATGGTTACTAAGGTTACCAAGATTTCATGGCTATTAAGGTTACCATGTTACCATGGTTACCAAGGTTGCCATGGTTAATAAGGTTACCAAGATTTCATGGCTATTAAGGTTACCATGATCCATGGTTACTATGGTTACCAAGGTTACCATGAGTGTTGTTTATAATTATAGGTCTTTAATGGGCAACGAATTGCACAGGATCAGATATAGTACGGGTGTGTCCATCTACCCATGGCAATCAATTATATAATATTTTGAAACTTATGGACCTTTTTGTTTTTAAATAGTTACCGTGGGTTTCAAAGCTATAATAATAATAATTATTGGTTGCCAATGGTTTAAAATGTTTGTTATTTATTATAGTGCCCAACGATTCATATTTATAACCGAATTCAATTGCAACTATTATAAGAGTTTCTACTATTATTAGTTAATTTATTATGCCCAACAACAAACGATCGATAAATAGTCCCGCAGTTCTAGCACGCAAGAAGCGGGAAACACGAGCCGCGGAAACAGACGAGCAAAGAGAAGCCAGGTTGAGGACCAACCGAGAACGTCAGTCCCTGGCCCGCTTATCCGGGACAGACGAGCAAAGAGAAACCAGAGTGAGGACAAACCGTGAATGTCAGTCACGGGTCCGCTCATCTGAGACAGCCGAGCACCGAGAAGCAAGATTGGGGACCATGCGAGTAATGGGTGCTCGATCCAGACGAACCACCGAATTGAACCTTTGTGCACTACACTATGATGCCGATATTAATTACAGCACACACCCAAGCGTGGCCATCGGAATAATGGATCCCTTTCGGAATAATAATCCCTTTTTGATTATGTTAATTAACGTTTAGAGATTAATACATATGGAGTAGGTATTTTTAATGGGCGACGAGGTGCACGGGATCAGCTAGTAGATATAATAAATCTCATCATAAAGAAATTTTAGAGTACATAAATTAAATACATATTATAATGTAATACTCATTGATGACCATTTTTTAGATTTAATATTAATTATATTTTCTTATACATTTATGTCCGTAAACACATTAAAT
>NC_042494.1:55269643-55270463 GCF_005508785.2 Acyrthosiphon pisum
TGATATATTGTTACAATATCAGTTGAAAAATATTAAAAATACATAGGCATAATTTTTTTTTATAAGCATTTAAAGATCAAATTTTGACAAAATTTATCAAATTTTAATTTGAAAAATTATTTTGTAGTTAAAAATTTATAAAATGTTCAATTTTTGTATCTAAGAATTGAAAATTTAAAACAAGATTCCACGTAAGTAATTAATTCTGTTACCAAAAAATCTAAAATATACATTTAAACAGTTTATTTTTATAGTTATTTTAAGTACAAATTTGGACGAAATTACATATTAAAAACCTAGGATAACTATTTTAGTTATTTTGTTGTGATTGTATAATATTATTCGTGGGTACTTGAAACTTCTAAAGTATACTATTATATATCTATGATAGTACCACGGTTTTTTGTTGATGTACAACGCGTTATAAGTGCCTAATAGATATTATGATATGATTAATTTGGAATTTATTATAGGTACCTATTATAGGTCAATTTTTTTTTAATACCATAGATAAGTATATATATGTCTAATACATAGACTGATATACCGTCTCCGCTCAGAATCGTTTTTCTTATACAGTGATATTATATCATTGAATTCAAATTTAATACTGTCCATTATACAGTGACCCACTTCTAACCTACTGTACAGCAGAGCGACATCCACTTACCCACCTTTTTTTTATTTTATTTTATTTAGTAACTTTTATAATTTTAGATAATTTTAAAAACTATTAACTACTGAACTAGAATTTGAAATAGTTCAAATTCTAGATGAACTAGAACTTGAACTAGTTCATTCTAAAAACTATGAACCTAGA
>NC_042494.1:55270513-55271802 GCF_005508785.2 Acyrthosiphon pisum
AAATTATTTTATGTGATAAGTCGTGACTAGTCACTAGTGATAACTGAAAAACGATCAAAAATACAAAAATTCAAATCAACGACAAACTTTTTATATTCACTATTATTTCTAAATAAATGAATGCGTATTACTAGTTACTATGTTGCTACCAATTTGGAAAGTTTTTTTTTTTGCGTGATTTCTAACTTGCTTTTGATTAGACATACTTGAGTATTGTCTCATTCTCATGGTAATATAATAAGTAATTATAAATTACATATTTAATTACATATTCATAAATTTTTCATATTTCATAAGTCTATATGTATATAAATATTATGTTTATAAAAGTAAAATTCGAAATGTAGTAAATCTAGTACGTCACTAGATAGCATCACAGTCGCAAACGTACATACCCGTACAACTTTGTGACCGGTGTCCCACCCTCCCCCTGCCCGGAGTGTCCAGTCCTATGTAGTAGTTCGTGATTATAAGTGATTAGGCTGAGTAAGGCATACAATTTAGGCATACAGTTTGATGCTTTTCAATTGTCACTCTAAACGTTCTCCATCTAAATGCTTCACATACGTATACGTATGGCCACCCCGTGACTTATAAGTTATAAGTTTGTATACCAATAACGTTTTGAAACTTAGATTGTAACTTATGATTTTTTTGTAAAATACTATTAGACTATATCAAATTAAAGAAATACTATTAATAATCTTACACTAGCTTGTGTACCTAATTTGACATTCTGACATTTTAATGAGTAAGTTATATATTATTATTATTATTATTATTATTATTATTATTAGATCGTACAGAATTTTACTATGAGTTCCAGTGATGGGAAAGAACGAGTTCATAAGAACGCGTCACTTGAACGCGTTCAAATTGTGTGGACTTGATATGAACGAGTTCGATTTTTAAGAAATTAACTTGAACGTGAACTAAGTTCTTATTTATTATGATTTTGAACGTTTTGGTTTCGTTCATTAAAAATTTAATTTTCATAGAACAGACGATAGGATAACGTTTTGAAATGTTTTGTAGCCGATCAGGTTCCTTCTCAAGAATCAAAAGATGTAATTTGTTTTTAATTTTGTTTATTTTTAGTTTGGATATTTATTTTTGCCCTGAAATCACAACGCCGCGCCGTAGATCGCCGATAAGAAAAGTTAGTATAACATTTATGGTATATTATTATAATTCTGTTGTAACTTGTAACTGTATACAGCGTGTTCCACAGAATACAGGGTGATTGGAAAAATATTAAACTATCTGTGTTATGCAATCAAAATTAATTT
>NC_042494.1:55273231-55282520 GCF_005508785.2 Acyrthosiphon pisum
GTCTCCGCTCAGAATCGTTTTTCTTATACAGTGATATTATATCATTGAATTCAAATTTAATACTGTCCATTATACAGTGACCCACTTCTAACCTACTGTACAGCAGAGCGACATCCACTTACCCACCTTTTTTTTATTTTATTTTATTTAGTAACTTTTATAATTTTAGATAATTTTAAAAACTATTAACTACTGAACTAGAATTTGAAATAGTTCAAATTCTAGATGAACTAGAACTTGAACTAGTTCATTCTAAAAACTATGAACTAGAATTTGAACTAGTTCATATTTAATGACTTGAACTTGAACTTGAACTAATTTTATTTTTAGAAAGAACTTTCCCATCACCGATGAGCTCTATATGTTATTAAGTCGAGTTGATTTATCTATACTACTCGATGAACGACTTTAAAACAATTTAAATACTTACAATTTTTGGCTTCTAAAAATTTCAATAGCAATCGATGCTTACCTATACTAATTTATATAATAAATCTATATTATACATAAATGTAATATCAGTGAAAAATGTTCATAATATCTTCTTCTCGTAATTATTTGTAGTTTGTACGATAAATATATTTTATAGGTATTAAGTTCGTTTATACTTCAGTATCCGACCGCGATCTTGATGATCGCTTCTCATATATTATTATATATATTACTTTAAGTATCTATAGTATATATTATTATACACTCATCATAAGATTTAGATAAATATACTCTATTTGGCTATTTCTATATCCTCTCCGGTCTTAACTCAGTGGAGAGCTATGCGATGATATATAATATAAATTACATAAGTATCCGCCGTCTGTATGAATATATCTTAGATACCTACAGCTGTAGCAGTAAGCTACTCATATTCAATTCTAGCTAAATAAATAGTATTATTATTATATATACATCATAAATACAACCTATTATGTATCATACATATAAGTGCGCTGCAAAGTGCATATAATTGTATGATATATAGGTATACACTATACATAGGATACGATTTTTCATATGGGTACTTATACAGTATAATAATATTACGTATATTATAATCTACGCATTTCCCGCGGAGGAAAGCGGTTGGTTTTCCCATTATTCTTTTTCGCAATTATTAAGTGCGGCGGCAATGTTGCGCGGTTGCAGCGTTGGCGGCGCGTTATATATATATAATATGTGTGCAACGTACGCGCGCGATATCGTTTGAAGTGAAAATCCACTGACAGAGCCCATAGAAGCGATTCCTGCTCCTCTAGTTAACCGTCAGCCCGTATCGCGCGCACATTTATATATATGCGTGTGTGTACATTTATATATAACATTTGTATTTACATATACATACATGCATACGTGTACATAACGTAATACGTCAAGTGCTGTAGGTATTATAATATTATGTACATATAGGTATATATTTATACGGACACGTGAATATTCGTAAGCTACGCGTCTCGTATGAGCAGACACACTCACCCAGAAACACGCGCACCGAGCGAGACTGAGCGGCGGTTCGGGTCACACGACTGTGACGACGACGCGGCGATCGCTGTGCGTGCGGGAGCGTATTTATATTAATTAAAAGAAATCTCCGCCGCCGCCGTGGTGTGCGCGACACGCCTTGCACTCGACCGGAGCCACGCCCACCCGCAATGCACTTTTTACGCGCGCGCTCTCTCTCTCCGTCTCCCGCCGCCCGCGCGACACCGTCTGTCACCGTCTCCGTCAGTCACATGAACCCTTTCACCCGGAAGCCATCGACGCGAGCCGTTTCCTCCGGCGCCCGCTCGCCCTCCCCCTGGCGGCCGCCCCGGCGATGCACTTCACACACACACGCGCGCTCGCGCACACGAATGTGCAACTATGTGCACGCGGTATATGCAGGAAAAAAACGCGCCATGAAGCACTTATCACGGGAAAACCTCGCCGGGGCGGACATGTTCGCGTATATCATGCATATTATATATAGGTATATGAAGTACAGAAGTACAACAAGCTGCGGCCGCTATCTGCAGCGTTCATCATGCGAATTTTTTTTGTTTTAGTTTGCCGGACGCAAGTGATATTCGCATGTGTTATATCGTACTATATTGCTACAACAGGGGTCCGAGGGAAACAGAAAAGTTAATGGAAAACGTATAGGTATAAAATACGAATATATACATGAAATAGCTGGTGTATATTATATATTGTGTGCGTGTTCTCACGAAAATCCCTTCGGCGATGCACCGCCCCGATGAACTATAGATGCTAGATACTGCACCACCACATAGGCGCATAAAAAATGCATAAGACCGCGTCTGCTGCAGTTCGCGAATACATATTTATAAATTATATTATTATTATTATTACCCTACACCAACCGCGGTGTTCAACCATCAGTCTGCTGCCGCCCGTTTTCCCGTTTGTCGTACGCGGGTGATTATATTTTTACGCCGAAGCGCTCATACATAATCATGTATGCCCTCCCCCCCCAACGAACGCCGAATGATGTATATAATATGGTAACTCCAAATACATTACAATGTATAGTGCAGGGATGGCGAACCTATGTCACGCGTGTCACGGAGTGACACGCTTACATTATTTCAGTGACACGCCAATTTCAAATATAATTCATAATTTTTACATCACTTTCCAAAAAAATAATTGATAATTTGAAACTATCTTTAACTTATTATTGGAATATATCGTAAGATATTGTAATCTGTACTTTCCATTTCCTAAGCTCGTAAACGATTAGATTAGATTATCAATAATTTTGTTTTTCGCGTTTACGTACAAACGTAGGTACAACAGATAACAGATACTTTCCGATGCCTTACATGACGACTAAAAAAAAAAAAAAAAATAGGTCTGCAAAGTTTCTGACACGTGAGGCAAATAAAATCAAACCAAACATTTTGATTTGACACGTAGTTATCAAAAGGTTCGCCATCCCTGGTATAGTGTATAGTGTTTGTAAAAAATAGACAGACTACTGTACAGGAGAAACTATAAAATAATGATTTTTGACAAAATATAATATTATAATATTATAGAGATACTATATCCATCATAGATAAATATAATATGATGTCTGTGTAAAGAGTGGAAATGCTATCGGCAAAAATATAAAGTGCCAATTTATATCCTTCGTCTAATACCTACATCATATATATTACTATTATTAGCATCATATTGCATAGTACAATATTATATAGTCATAAAAGTTATAACTTGTAAGTGTGGTGACTGTAAAATCAGTCGAATTTTAAAACAAGATAAATATGCTCTAAAAATCTTAATTTAAAACGACCGAGGAGAAATATCAGCATGGGGTTTGACTTCCCACATGCATTTTAAACTCAAAACAACTCAATTTTCAAATATACGATCAAAATGATACTGATTTTTACCTACACAGGCTATACTATAGCTTCAGAAGTATAAGTGCAGTATACCTATATAATTATATTTATTTTTTCCTTATTCTTCAAGAAGATAATAGGCTTCACTTAACATGTTTGTATATAGGCCAAGACTTGGAAATCAACCATAAGTAACGTTCATCATATTCATAAATCATATAGGTAGTAAATTATTTATATAAAATATTACTGTAAAGGTATTGGGTTTTTGTTCTTCATATACAATTAATAAAATAATATAATATAATATAGGTACCTAAATTGTAGCTATGATAATAATATAATATTATGGGTATAGGTACTTTAATGTATTTATGTTCAGTTGCATAATGCATATATATTGAAAATATAATTACGATAGAACAGGGGTCGGCAACCTTTTGAGATGGAAGAGCCAAAAGTTACAATTTAAAGAATTTCTCAGTTTTTAAAGAGCTACTAAAATCGTTTTAATATTATAGTATTGTCATTATAATATTATATTTGATTTTTTATTTAAAATAAACAACTTTAAACACGAAATAATATTTATTCCTATAAAACATACAAATATTTTTTATATAGTAAAATGTTAATTTTTGAGTATGGAACTGAAGGGCCACAACTTTAGATCGAAATAGCCGCATGTGGTCCGCGAGTCGCAGGTTGCCGACCCCTGAGGTAGTATATACGAATGAAAAACGAATAATATGGTGTATGTACTGATAAATAGTGATAATGACGTATTATATAGGTAATCAAGTTTATATCTGCATTAATAATATATGTTCAGCCCATCGTATCTTACAATGGTCATATTTTGCAAGCTAGTAAAATCTATTAATTTTGAGTTGTAATATTTTAATTTAAAATGTCTTTATTCATGGACAATCGAATTCACTGATGCAAAATTCCAAAACAACTTGACATACATTTCTGCAAATTTTTGTTTTTTGATTCAACAATATTGGAAACTTAAACCATGTCTTTCATAGAAAGTATAAGCATTGTTGAAAAATATGCAGATACATTATAAAAAACTCAACCGCACATGGGAGAAATAGTTAAAAAGAAATTTTCAATATGCCTAATTGAAAAAATCTATTTTCAAACTAATTATTAAAATCATCAGAGATATTTTAATTGGTAAAAATCAACAATAGGATCTCTGGACATTGAATTCACTCCTTCTGATATAATAAATATGAATTACGCCCCATCACATTTGTTGATGTGGAACGGTCTTTTAGTAAATACAAGAGTATACCATATACCGTCGTAATTTTTTTATTTGCAAACCTTCTCTCTGCAGTTTTATTCCGGAATAATACTCATAGGTTTATATACCTACATAATTTGTATAACTTTTATTCATAAAATATTTTTTTCAATACTAATACATTTTTTTGATACTTATATATATATACTATATATTTGAAATTTTTTTTTAAATATTTAGATTTTTTTGTTACAATAAAGTCCGTTCTCTAGTTATTAGTTATTTCACCACAATTTCACTGCACGCGTACCTATACATAGTTACTATTGGTATAATATACTCTGTAACTATATTATAAACGAAGTGTAGACACATGCGTATACGATATTACGATATATTATACATATTTTATACCAATTCGGATGGGTGGTATTTGTATATAGGTCTACCATATACACGGTATACATAATATATACATACTATACATACCTATAAAGTTATCCATGAAATCATCGTCGTACAATAATATTATAAATTATAACATATAACGTGATGTTGGTGTGGACCTAATACCTATATATACCTACGTCCTATTATACTTATATAGTCGTGTTTATACCTAACTTAACCTATTGGTATCTGACGACCACGATGACATCTCGAATGATATTGCAACCAAGTGCACGAATATAACTGTAGATTTTTTCTTGTATCTGATGCAGTAGATAATAATAATATAATATAATATTATAATAGTGAAACGGTCCGCAGCGCATTTGTCATCCCGCACGCGGTCATTGTTCGCTGAGTCCGGACGTAAAGCGAACGACATGTTATTATATCGAAGGTATATTATTATAATATTATATATAGACATATAGTACGCAGTCGTAGAATGCAATATTGGTATCGATTTATTTTTTTGCGACGACGTGTAATAATGATTTTGGCGTATACCTTACGTACATTATATTTTATTCTCGGACGATCTTTCAATGCATCAAAGTTCTATATAAGAATTTAAAATTTTACCCACATATACATTGTAATTTGTAAAAGCATTATATATATATATATATAATATTTCCCCGGAGCGCGCGGTTTTGATCCAAAGGTATTATTCAATATTCCCAAACTATTTATTACATAATAATAATAATAATAATATATAAGATGTGTACACTGCAGATAAGTCGTGCCTTTTCCGCTATATATAATTGTGATTACGATTCACCTTACGGGCAAACGCAATGAAATCCGTAAAAAGACGATTATAATAAATATTGTGTTTTGTGCATCTGAAAAATCGATAGTTTTTTATTGCAAAAGTGCAATACCCATTTCCTATACTTGGCCTAAAATCCTGCGACGGGCAACGTCTCATATATTATACCGAAAACAGACACATATTTTATTCTTTATAGGATTACGAGTCTTATAAGGTGTGTCTTCACACTAATCGTTATTACCTGTTTCAATAAATTGTTATTGCAGCAGGACTGCAACGGTGCAGGTATGTGTCATTACAGGACTCGTTTTATCTATATAAAAATATACTTAACGTTTAGCGGAAGGGGACTTGGCGTTGTATCCAAAGTGGGTAAAATTAATAGACGACTGGTTCTACACTGCAGTATCGTCATAATATAGTTCTCATAACAGTACCTGCAGCCTGCAGGTAATAGGTATTACAATAATTACTTCATATACACCTAAACCAATGCGTAAGACTCAATAGTGTTTTTATTGTATACAATATTATATAGTTGAACAATATTTCGGGATGACTTATTTGTACTCGAAATGTCATAATAAATGAAATAATAATAATAATATATACTATAATACATTAATACCTATATTGTATATCATATAATCAGGATTAAAATTGCGTATAGCTTCAATTACGTGAAAAATATTACGGACAAAATAAAGTCAGCTAAAAATGATTACTGAAAGATTGGTGTCTATAGAAATATTTAAAGAAGATAATTTTAGATAGTTTTAGATAACAGCACACTATTGAAACTAGTGAACGAAAATTTTCTATGTCGTATACGTGTGTAAGAGGGAGACACCATATGCATGGGTAGCATATCCTCTTAAGAAAACATTAATCACTGCAAAGGTAATGCACTATATACAGAGATATATGCAACAATCAGTTTATTCTACGAAAACGACTTCATGAAATAAAAATGTTTACACGTCATGCAAAGAGATTATATTATGAATATAAGATAATATGTAACCAACAATTTATGACGTTTCGTAAGGACCGTGATATAGATTTCAGTGTCTGGTTGTGGAGGGCATACGCGTAATATGCGTGCCCATCACTTTTGGGGATTTCCACTTTACCACCCGATGGACAGAAAAAGATCGCTTTCCAACGCTTTCCAACGCTTCAACCGCTATCGAAATTCAAACTTACGGTGCAGACGTGACAAAATAAATAATTGTAAAAGCTAATAATCCGTTGCCTTTCAAATAGATAAATTAGTTTGCCCGTTAAAATATTTATAGTCGTATGTTGTATAATCAATGTTTTTGGACAATTCATACATTTTCGTACTTTGATCGTAGCATGTTGTATAAATGCACAATACATAAATTACAAAAATAGTAGTTGGTGCAAAAATGTTGTACCTATATAGCCGTAAAAGTTTACTATATATAGTCTAAACTGCAGCAATCACCCATATTTTCTAGTATCCAATAAGCTTTCTAAGCTCTACGCATATGTTTTCAATAACGATTATGATGATATAGCGTATATCATCTTGAGAGCCTAAATCTTAAGCTTATGAAATCGCACGTTCTTAAACTCGTTTACTCGTCCCAGTACCTAATTAAAATTAATTAATCTATAATAGCCATTAATATAATTTTAAAAAACCGGTCAGCATGTAATTCGTTTACAATGCGATTTTGAATTTCGTAAAAAATATTTTTATTTGTTTAATAAAAATTATGATAGACAATATTATGTTTATTGCATATTTTTTTGCTTAAAAATTGATCGATTTCATTGTCGAATCGGAGTCCCCAGATCGCATGCATTACGCGCGAATCGATAAATACTCCATAATTTTATATACCTAATATCAAATTATGGGTTATGCGTGTCTATTATTTCCGTTACACGCACGCTTATTATCGATTTACAACTTTTTTATAACTCGAACTCCATGAAATTTCTTAGTGTGGCTATTTATTAAATTATTATTGTACCGCACAAATGTTAATAGGTACTTAGCCATTATATATAGGTATCGGCTGGTATGAGTTTGATTTTTAACTGCTAAATGTTAAGGAAGCTTATCAAAAATGTTGCAAAAGTATTCTAGTAACCAAGTATCCAATTTTCATGCATAATACCGGTAATTATAGCATATTTTAAATTGGATTATTTATAAATGAAATATTTTAAAAATTACAGTATCATAAAAAACGTATTTGGACATATTATTTATTATATATTATATTTTCAAATTAAAATTCAAGTCATTTGGAATGCGAATATGCGATGGTGAATCTTATACAATATTGAATATTTGAATATGTATTATTTATTATATTTTATTAAAATTTAGAATACAATAATGAAACAGTGTAAGGTTAACTTAATAGTGTGACCACAGAATAAATTTAATTTAATTTATTTTGCGATATAACTGTTCAAGCCCGGATTAAGGGGGGGGGGTCCAGGGAGACCATGGCCCCCGGGCCTCGATAGGTTAAATTTATTCAGGGGCCTCAGATCTGTCCATTACTTTTTTCATTATAAGCTATAGGTACAACTGCATAAATCACCTAAAAAAAAATCGATGATTATTTAGTGAGGAAAAAAGCTTGTAAATAAAGTGATACATTATTCATTATTTATTACAATGTCCCTATTACCTATATATATTTATTCTAACAGGTACATAATATTTAATAATATAATATACAACATTTTTTTTTTTTCGCACATTTATAGCTTTGGACCCTGGGCCTCGAAATGTCTTAATCCGGGCTTGTGACTGTGTGAAGCTATATCAAAAGGTAATAAGCACAATTGAAGATACTAAGGTATTGTATTTTTAATTGTAGGTTCTGTGGTAATCGCTGCCACTTGTAGGTACTTATCGATATTCGAAACGAACAATATTCTGCTGATCGGTCAATGGTCATTATTAGTTATAAGGATATTACCATTGGTTATGCTTAGGAGTTGGTTGACGATTGATAGTGCAGATAGATGGTTTATCTATTTTTTCTATGAATAGGTGTTAACAGGTATGACAGTAGTTGTAGACGAGTAGATAGTAGTGGTGCGATATTACTATTGTAATTATTACTATTACTATTAGTATGGCTATAAATATTTATTATAGGTACCTACTAGGTATGATATGGTTATCTTTTAGCTTGGACGAATGAACAGAATGTTTAACTCCTGGTATTTACAAACAAAAAATACTATACCACCTCCAAAAAAACCCGAACTTTGAGGGGTTATATCTCACCAACCGATTATTCAAAAATTAAAATTCTTTTATGAAAATTCATAAAAAAAATAATTTAACATTTTTGAAATTTTAAACATAGGTTGTCATTTAAAATTCAAAAGTTGAATGTGGTTTCCCCTACAAAAATAAGGGTTAAAATAATAAGTGGTCTAAAACATTTTGAAAATTTA
>NC_042494.1:55282570-55338503 GCF_005508785.2 Acyrthosiphon pisum
CAAACGATCGATAAATAGTCCCGCAGTTCTAGCACGCAAGAAGCGGGAAACACGAGCCGCGGAAACAGACGAGCAAAGAGAAGCCAGGTTGAGGACCAACCGAGAACGTCAGTCCCTGGCCCGCTTATCCGGGACAGACGAGCAAAGAGAAACCAGAGTGAGGACAAACCGTGAATGTCAGTCACGGGTCCGCTCATCTGAGACAGCCGAGCACCGAGAAGCAAGATTGGGGACCATGCGAGTAATGGGTGCTCGATCCAGACGAACCACCGAATTGAACCTTTGTGCACTACACTATGATGCCGATATTAATTACAGCACACACCCAAGCGTGGCCATCGGAATAATGGATCCCTTTCGGAATAATAATCCCTTTTTGATTATGTTAATTAACGTTTAGAGATTAATACATATGGAGTAGGTATTTTTAATGGGCGACGAGGTGCACGGGATCAGCTAGTTAGCTAATAAAATAAAAAATGTGATGAATTCTTAACAGCAAAATAATTTCATGGTTTAAATAAGTACCTACTAATTAGGTATTGTAAAATACAGTTAAGGTAAAATAGTTTTGTTCCATCGTAAATATTTTGTTTGAATACTTTTAATATACAATTAAATAACCTATATAAAAGCTATTATATCGGTTTCTTTTGCTGCAAAAAATGTATTTCACTGTGTTTAAAAGTCAAAGGTATTTAGCGGATATCTATAGTGGACTAATCGATATTATTTTCCAAAATGAATTTATATTTTATTTTATTTATTATATATGCATGTGAATGTGTAATGTGTATAGGTTATATAATTATAAATATGATCATGATGTGTGATGTGTGTCGTGTGGTATAAGTATATAACAATAAATATTAATTATATAGAGGTTACAATCTTACCTGTTATTTTTTTTTGCCACTTTAAGCCTCGATTGTTAAATTGCTCCGTGTGAAACCAGCTTTATTGTTTCAATTCAGATTTGCAGTATGTTCTAATGTTCAATACACTAGATAATTCAGATTATTGAAATTTTACGAGTGTATAATAAGTAATTAATCTTAACGCTTGTTGTTAATAGTTATAATATCAAATATATAATATTAACACTGAACAAAATTATAGGCACTTGGTGGACTACCTACTTATCTTCTACTGTAAATACTAAAATGTATATTATAAATTATAATATAATATTTATATATAATATATCTTATATTTTTTACTTATATAAGTAACATTAATGACACTTTGCTACTATATATATGATTGAAAAACTTTATTATTAAATCGTTATTTTCTTTTGTGCAGATTATGTTGGTATAGAATGTTTTTAGTTTTTACATCCCACCAAGATAGGCTTGTAATTCATTTTAAGAAAATGTACATATATCCATAGTGCAATACTTCAATACGAAATAAAATAATCAAAATAAATTAATATTAGCATAATAATTAATAATATACCCTTATCAGTAATCACACAGGTTTCTTGTTCTATATAATGTACACGCGTGTTCCCGTTATTGTACGTCCGTATAAATATAATTATCGGATGCACGACTGATGCATCACAACTCTTTACATCCGACGTGTCATCGTATGCGTGGTCATATCGATGGTGGTGTATTCATCGATCGGGTTTGGTTTGGATGCACTCGTCATGTGTCATCTGTATGTAGTAATAATCAGTAGATGAGGAACGTGTCGAATTCAAACAGACAATATATATTGTCCTATTGATAAGTAGGTTACCTATATCATAATAGTACTCGTCGTTGTTGTATAAACAAATTTAGGACCCGGGTAATGAGATCTCATCCATAATAATATGGTAACGACCATGATGGTTTTACATAACGACTTGAGGGATATGTTTTGGGTTTTAAAAACCTGGTATATAAATTACCTTATCAGAATGGTCACCGGGATCTCGCAGGACGCGGGATTAATTTGTCAGTATATATACCCTCGTCGTCGTGTAGACTAATAATTATCACGTTATGTGTTAAACAACAGTAATACCTATAGACACGAATAATAATTATATTGCGTGAGCTTGACTTATCTTATATATTGGTATAAGGTATAGGTACTTTTGTTTCTTTAAATGACGTGTTTTTTTTTCATCGATTACGATCGTTTCTCGAACTGGTAAAAATCGTCTATTACCTATATATACAATTATCTAGCAACAACAGCGTTTTATAATATGAACGTAACCACTAAAAAACCACGTAGGTACGCTGCAGCAATATTTCAGCCTACGGTCTTATATACGGAAAAATATCCCGAAGGGTTGTCCGTATAAATAATTATGTTTTTTTTCGTTTCTGTAGTCGTTATTGTATACGCAATGCACGCGGGCCTTATACCGTATATAATATACAAACTTGAGCGAAAAAACTGGTGAAAAGAGGTAAAAATCAAAATCGTATAAAGCCGTTGTGCAGCACGCGGAGCTGCTAAGTACACAATTAATATACATCACCTGCCTTGACCGAAAAAAAAATACCCGACCCCCAGGGTATTTAATTATTATGAAAGATATACAAACGATTATGACGGACCACTCCCGCTCTTGATGGCTAATATACCTTTCGGGGATTTCGTGTGTTTACATTAAATTAATATCAGATAATATCTCAGAAGATTATTAACAATAATAATAATAAAAAACTAAAATACACAAAATAATGCCATGCGCGGAGTACCTATATAGCTAGTATATATATATATGTATATTCAACCGTCCCATTATTAGGTATACGATACACAATGTAATAAATATTAATAATAATATACATAGCATTATTATACAATATATATGTTACATATTATTATATACGCGTATATTATCATATTAATCGGTCGCTAGACACGCGAGTGACGACGACCTTTTTCACCCGTCCTCGTTGTTCGAATGTCGACGGACATTAAATTAAATTATATTGGTTAATGGAATGGCGCGGGTTTTATTTGTTTTTCGTCCTTTTATAAAATTACTATCAGCGTCATAATAATAATAATTATATTATTAAGGTCTGGCTATCTTCAATTCCGGTTTGTATCGATAAAAACGACAAACGCCCAATTTCCAAATAAGATGATATTATAATATCATCATACCTATATTATATAATCCATATTATATGTTATATATATAGGGGGCGTCCGAATCAAATAAATAATAAATAATTGATGACCTACGCAACTGCGTATACCGCTATAACTATTTATACTTATAATACAAATTATACGCGATAACATTAATTTATTCTAAATTTAAAACTCTTCAGACGTTAAATTTAAAGTTAATTTTTATAAGTCCGCGGGGTTCTGTAATACGTATTACGATGTCTTCAAAAAAATCAACTCCACACAACAGATGATGTGTCATGATAAGTGATAACTCATAAGTATTTCATTAGAAAGCTATATATATATATTTACACACGTTTGGTTAACCGCAAAAATTAATCTAGTGACACTTCTCCTGGAGTTGGTACATTGTTTCTAAAAGCTCGTTTCCATAAAAACAAATAAATTTAACAATGTTCACATATTATAATCGAGTTCGTCAAACAAAATAAATTTCAGTCGTGGCGTATTTATATACTTTTCTATCTGAGACAAAATGCTGAACATGACGTTTTATATATTTTCCAATATTGGAACCAGGTCCGAGTAAAAGTTGCTCCGTGATATAGTGTTCCGAACCTTTATGACATTTTTTCAACGGCCGTTCAAAATAAATTATTTATACAGAAAATATATTTCCCAATGCTACGAGCACCCCCAAATATGTTTGCCTCGATCAGGGGCCTAGGTACGAATCGTTAAGTGAAGCTCGGGGTCTGCTGCAGCTTTTATGATATAGAGGAAAATACCATGTCAGACGTCCAGACCATGTCTTCAGATATTATACTGAAGAATATGCGCCAACATACACGCAAGTGTGAACTCTATTTCATAAGCGTAATGGATGCATTAAGAATCGCGGGTAGAAGTATTTTAATGAAGTCGTATGCGCACGAAAACGGATCGTGCGCATAATAAGGTGAACTAATTTTTTTGGGAAAGTATCTATATATTATTATTATTATCTGTTTTAAATGTAATTATACACTCGTACCTATACCTGGTACCGGTAATATAATAATATACGACTGGACGTATATTGTGATGTTATACGTCGGTAACATTTCCCGAACATATTAAATATTATTATTATGATGTGAAATTGTGAAATGTACATTATACATCATATAATATATAATATGATCAAGACGTATACACTTCGCGAGAGATGAAAAAAAAAAATGTAAAAAAATCAGACGTGTCTCCCGAGCTAGCCCGTAGTAGCCAGGTAGGTACCTATATATACATATTATATTGCGCGACGTCAATCTCCCATATCGCAGCGGCCGGCCGGCAGCACCTACCTCATCATCGTGCTGGGTCGTGGGTGTCGTGGGTGGCCGAGAGTGTATTTATAATATTATAATAATATACGCGCGGCCCGGGCATTCCCCTTTGGCACGAACCTGTAATTTTTATTATTATTATACAGTTTTTTCGCTCTATTCGACGTTAGTGCCCGCCCGGCGCATGGACCCTAATAACCAAAAAAAGTGGCGCGCGCGCGCGATCGCATATTATACGAGTGTGTGTGTGTGTGTTACTTTGTTGTTTTCGTGAGGTATGTATATTATTCGTATATTATGATATACTCAAAAAGGTATAATATCGTCTCGGATACCGAGAGTGGGGAAAAAACACACACACACACACACACACACACACACAGTCTGCAGTGGATCCGCGTGGTCGGTGGAAGAGGACGCCGGCGAGAGAGGAGGCGTGTACAAACAAAAGTTATACCGGTGGCAAATCGCAACCGCCTCGAAGACGACTACACACACACACACACACACGTATATATATATATATATATGATATATGTCGAGTATCCCGAGTGCTGCAGGAGAGACCACCACCACGATATGTTTCTTTCTCGGTCCGTCTTATTATTATTATGTGTATATAGGTATACCAACGTATTATTATTATACACGTCATCGTGCGAGATATATACACGCACACGCGCGTTAACGAGGGCACGTTTATGTCTGCCCGTTATGTACCCACCGCCGGCCGTGCAATAATGATAAAACGCTCGTACGACGCCGCAGCCCGGGGCCCACTCGTATATATATATAAAAGTAGGGCTGTGAATTTGAACCGACGAACACATTTCGTTTTTTCGCTTTTCGCATAGTAGACTTCTCACACGCACACGTGCATATAATGTACTTTGTATGTTATGCGCGTCGTGTATTGTAAGCTCCTTTCTCCATAAATTATAACTTATACCCTGTACATATAACGTAAATATTTCGCTTTAAAAAATGTTGTTTTTGCAAAAAGTGCAAAAACATTATTGTACCAAATATTATGCGGGGCTCTTAAATGGCCACGCTGCAGAAGGTCATTTCTTCGAATAATAAAAAAAAAATTTGATTGCTCTTCTCTCGAGTACCTACGAGTTGTGAGTGTCGGAGTACGTATCTGCTTCAGAGTGCAGATATCCGATCTCGAAACTTATACTGTATTATTATTTGCAACAGCTGATCATAAGCGTATGCACGGATGCAACAGAATGTTCATAGACTGCATCTGCAAAATTTTTTTGGGCTGATTCATAATTGGTTGGCTTGTGTCCGGCGCAGCGGTGCAAGTTATAGTGACTATTGAACACACCACTGACCAGTTACAGTCGCAGCGATAATATACCGTCCAAGTAGACCTCGACACGGTGCGGTTTAAGGCGGTGATTTTAAGATAGTGTAGGTAATCGAATTCAAAACGATATATTTCGATCGAACCGGACAACCAGATGATTTCTATCGCTGTGGTTGATACCGCGTTAGTGAGTTCCCGCAATGTGCGGTTTCCAAGCTGCAACTAGCCGTTGCGACTAACGTAAAACGTTCGTCTAAACGGTCGTCGTTTAGGTCTGTGTTTGCGTTTTATAATTTTACGGGTGGCTATAATTTATTGTTATGCTCTACGCTCGATTATATTTTGCCGTGCGAACGTTTAGTTAAGTGTAAATTGTTATTTTTTTTTTACCTCCTCTGCTATAACATTATCATCAGTACTGTACCTAGAATGTATATTGCTTTTCGTGCATGCATTTTTCTGGATTTCTATGATGTGATTATGAGTGATGGTGTTACACCAATCCACAGTGATGTGATTTTGATATGGAAAATATGTATAGGTAGTGTACGGTGTATACCTATATAACAATAAAAATGGTGGACATAGGGTTTCAGATTAATCTCCCATCCAATTAACTGATTTTCCGTGGACACCCTTGACCATACACATGCCTATAAGAGGTGCATAATCTACGTTGAGATCAACGTAAGTACAGAGTAACCATATCGTTCACGAATTGGGTCCGTGATACATCTTGTATTTATAGGATGATTGTGTGTTCGACGAATTTGGCATTCGACCAAAGAAGTTTCGTTGTCGAAAATCGCTATAATGACATCCAATTTATATTAAATTGGCGTATATTATGTTCTCGAAGGCGTGTATAGTAGATAATAACAGCTGCAGAAGTCGCACAAAATAACGAGTCAATCGACACAAACACGACTACAATCAACTGCAAATATTAATTAGTAATTAATAATTACATTACCATCGGACCGGTTGCGTAGTTCCTATACATGATGTACATTATTTTTTATCAAACTATAACAGACTACACTCATTGTACTACTTATTACACTGTAGACATTGTATACACCTCGTTGCGGATGACGTGGTGTTGTGTTTTTGGTGGTCGCGACTAGCGATGTACCTATATAGCTAAATACATACACGAACATTTTGGTTACCGCCGCGACGTGGAGCGAGCGTGATTGCGCGAACAGAGTATAAAAAAAAATTGATTTAGTAAAATCAGTTATCATACCTAGGTATAATACCTTCCATACTGTATACTTATAATATTATATACAACACCGGACGTGTCCGCCCCATTTCGCCCCGGCCCGTCGGCGACGTTTCGCACGACCGTATCGCCTCTTTCGCGCGAGCGTTTCACAGAATCGACACACGATCGCGGTCCGGATTTGCATAAAATAATACGCAACGCGTAGTTTATTTACACGCAGCAGCAGCACAAAGTGTGAACCACACCACATGCGGTGTAATAATAATAATAAAAAAAAATAATAATAAATAACAATTTTGCACATTATATAGTCAGAGGTAGGTATAAACGTTTGTGTGTGTGTGTGTGTGTGTGTGTGCGCGAGTGTAATACATACGCGTATATGATGTGTATATGGACAGATAGGTTTACACGGCGATTTTTCACTTCGACGTTCACACACAAGACCCTACGGCCTTCGGCTGCCAATTATCCTCACGTCCTCGTTATCCTCCCATAAATAAATAAATTACCCGTTCCCGTTTCGAATTTATTTTTTTCATCCTTATACACACCCCCTCGTCACCCGCCACCCACGGTCCACCGACGATCCCCCGACACCCATATCCCTCTACACCAGATTCTTCGACATTCCGAAATTACAGGCGTCGTCGCGTCAGTTGGTTTTCATCACGTCTAATCGGTAAGGTCCGAAAACACACAAACAAACACACACACACACACACACACACACACACACCGCAGCGGCTCGCATAAGCCATGATATGGTATACCCGGTGAACACACACACTTGGTTATATATATATATATTATTATACGCGCGTCGTAAACAAGGTACCCGATGATTACACGCGAGCATAATAATTATTATAATATATTACACGATAGTAATATATACCTACGTAATACAATATTATATATATATATATAAGGTATATTTATTATACGCGTATAATGTGTGCCCATATACTATATAGTATATATATATATATATATGCGTATACGAGAATATTATATTATATATACATATATACCTGTGCACAGTGTACACGTCGAGCTGCTAACACTCCCCGCAGTCACCATTTATGACGATGCGCCACCCCAGCATCCCGGCGGACCTCCCAGAAGCTCGTTATTACTCTACCAGCACCACTAGCCCGTGTTTTTTTTATTTTACCGTAGGTATACCTACATATTTTCGTTTCTCATTTTCCTTCTCCTCCTTCTCCTCCTCCTCCTGTTCTCTCCCGTCCCGTCGTGTCTATATCATATCGTTATCTCTCTCTCTCTCTCTCTCTCTCACCGATGTTTGTTTTTTCGTCTCGTTTGGACGATGCGAAACCGTCAGCACGACGAGATAATAATAATAATGATATTATTATTTTTTTTTTATTATTATTATTATTATTTTCATCGCTGTCGTCGCCCGCGATGAGACTGCTGCGGCAGTGTATAATAATAATATTATATATACCGACTAGCATCGCCTAATACATAATATAATTATTTATATAGACGTGTGTGTCTCACGTGCACAACACCCGGCAGGGTGGCTGGCTACAGACGTAATAACCGTCTGTTTAGTGTGTATAATATTATATATATTTTTATCTCCCCGGTTTATATACCTACGTCGTCGTCGTTACCGCGTTTATATAATAAGACACGCCGAATTAAATATAAATTACACGGTATAAGAAAACATTTCCGTGTGTCTATCAGGCGTAGGTATCACACGATTTATTTCGTTGGGACCTCAACCGACGACGACTGCGACGACGGCGACGACTATATAATAATATATTATAAGATACACTGTGGACAAAGTGTGTGTGTGTGTGTGTTATATATATATTTAACTGTATTATGTACGTTTCCATTATGGAATATCGAGCTCAGAGATACGGTCATAAAATTATCATAACACTTGTGATAAAGATGCAATGCATTGTAATTTGTATTTGTATATAATAAATAACAAAACAAATTGTAATTACCACTCGATGAATCCTAATTATATTATAATAAACATGTATACACGTCGCAGTCACATATTACAAATACTGTGTATATAATAACGTTATAAATGGGTATATCGTACACGCGAGGGCGATATTCTGCTCTAACCATTGTTGTGTTCTTGTGTGCAGTAGGTTAAGTAGAAGAAAATATTAACTCAATTTCTGAATGTCCCAATAATTATATAGATAATATTATTATTATGATAATGAACGTTGTAATATAGTCGTCGCAAGCTAGAAGTCTGCTAAATGCAAACACGTTGGATATATTACACCTACGAGACCTGCGTAGGGATTTTTTTTTACAACTCGTGCGATAAGTATAGTTATGCGCACGTTTTAAGTGCTCGGACGTTTTACGATATTTTATAGCGTTTATTATTTAATCAGAACACATCCTTAGGGAATAGTTAAAAATAATATGCGTTCGTGGCGTGCAGACGGAGTAATAACAATATGCGTATAATATATGGTACACACGCATATTTTGCTTACATTAGTATATTACAATATACATATTACACATATATATAAACCTAAATATATATACATATACGTATATATTATATACGATATAGGTATGTCGTATGTATATACGTGTGTTTATGCGCGTGTAATGTTTTTAATTCGCTCCTTGTACTTAACGCCCATAGGCATCGGGAATATTTATGCGTTCACGCAATCTTGACACCAACGGTTGGGTTTTTTTGGAAAAAAAAATATATACCATGTTAACGTTACTGAAAATATTTAAATTACACATTTGTGAACACGAGAGACGAGAAACTGTTATGCAAATATATAATATAATGAGATAGGATTATACGCACCATAGATTTTTAACACCTATACCTAGTATACTAAAGTATCTATATATATTATGTAGCACATTAAAAACGGTGGTACAGGTATGTACAGCATACTATATAGTTTATAATTAGGTATATATTAAATAGATGAATGATGAAACGCATCTAATCAGTCGAAAGTGATATTAAATTGGTAGTTTAGTACGAACGTATGATATTAGACTAATAATTATAAAACCAAACAATTAGGTACTAGAAGTATACTTGGAAAAGTAATATAGACAAGCAATCTGCTCGGTAATATTCGAATTATACAAATAATGACATGTTAATATGTTCTTCAAATCGCAATAAAAATCAATAATTAAACCCGACGTTTTTATCCAATATCAAATCTTTTCTTTATAGGTACATAAAAATATAACTGTACCTATATGGCTGTGTGTATGATTTAAAAATAAAAGTATTTTTATGATCTTAATGTTCTTGTTTTCCACATTTTTATAATTTTTACTTCACTAATGTTGTCAACACTTCTATATTTATCGTTTTCTATCTGACGCATCTATAATATTATTTAAATTTCTTCTCCATGACATTTGTGCTAGTTATTGTACCAATATTATAAATGCTACATATTTTTAATGAAAATTTGATACTACGGTTATGTTTATCGAATATCACCCTGCAGTGCGTTAATCATAAATTCAGATTCACAGCTATATACCCGTCGTGTCGTGCGAATCAAATCGTATTGTGATTAGACACTACTTTTTTGATATTATCATGTAATAATCAAATTTCAGCCGAGAATGCATACCAAGAATTGACTGTAGCTCTACTTCTAAAACATATCGGTTACCAGTCGTAACCAATGGTTGATTTGGGAGGGAGGCTGGAGGACGGAGTCCCTCTTCTTTTTAATTTTTTTTTTAGCGTAGCCCTTCTATTTATTTGAAACGGAACTCTGGGAACAGTGGCGTGGCGAACTAAAAATTTTCCATAGGCAAGTTACAAATATTGAAATATCCCAAGTATTAATGCATAATAATGTATTAATATAATATAACTTATTATATATTTCAGATCGCTATTAACTACCTATTGAGTACCTATATAATATTACATTTACTTGGGGACCCGCACCAGATTACCACCCATCCCTCTATTTAAGAAAAATCTCAGAGGCAATCGCCTCTGAAATTACCGTTCACCACGCCACTGGCTGGGAACCCAACATAAGCTAGTGAATTTGTAAATCATGATTTCCTGGTGCCACATTTACTTAATAGGTACACAATATTTTATATTGTTATTATATTTTATTATAGCCTGTAAGTTGAATTAATATTATAAATTACAACAAAATAACTAAAATCGTTGTTTTAATTTTTATTCGTTTCTATTGTGGATAACTGATAAACAAAGCGTTAGAAATGAAAATCCCATTTTTAGCGGTTTTTTTGTAATTTGTCGGTGGTTTTTCCCGTGGCATAAAATAACTATTGAGAAAATCGAAAATTGCCCCCCCCCCCTATAAAAAGTGTTTTTCTTTGTATATGTACCTATCTTTCGAATAAATTTGATATTGTTTTGGTGTGATAAAATGATGGGTGGAAAGGGAGGTGTGGAGGACAATGTGACAATTAATTTTATGTGGAACGCTTGTTGATCCAACATCAGCAGAGTCCTCCTTCTCTTTTATTTCCAAATCAACCACTGGTCGTAACCATAGTTACCACGTCCTCGCACGACACGACACATGACGTAGCTGCGAATCCGGCTTTAGTATAGTAACGTATGCAAATAAAAAAATTAAAATTCACAACCCATTGATTAATATTTATATTAGTAACCACGTTAACAAATTTTAAAGACGACTATATAACGAGTATAACAAGGATTCTGCTATATGATAATATTATATTATTAAAAACAGTATTTTACTCGACTGCCACGCTGATGTATTAATAAACATTCACATACCGACTTGATTACCACAGAGATACAGTTCAACAGTATTTGTAAAACCACATGCACCATAAGAGCTTTTTTTTCTTTGTTCCATAATTAAATATTATTTAAATCTGATATCGCGGTATCACTACAGTAGATCGGTTATTTGGCTACAACCATAATATTTTGTATAATACATCGTAAATTCGGCGTTTAAATTTAATTGGTGTTGAACTGTCAGACGCTAAAATTTAGTCCTAGATTTAACACAGATTATCAATTATTATTAGACGTGTATATAACATTTATAGTGCATAGTGGTGTCTGACTGTTATATTATAATATTATAGAATGTCACATAATTACTCGTATTGCGTGTTTATGAATCAGGGGCATTTTCTATTATTATAATTATTTATAGTACAACTAAAATATAATTTGGATAGAAGTGTATTTGATATGTACAGTATGTGATATTAATATCATAATATGAGGCCACGGCCGTTTCAAGCATAATATTTTGGGGAAAAGATGCTTATGTAGTGAAGCATAAAGGACTATCGACTTCCTAGTTGATCTCCGACGCCCCCTTTTTTTTATACTGTTATTATAAAATATCATAAGATGACAAATACTTCAAAAATTAAACTTTTAAACATTATTAACTCTTTACAAATGTTTGCTGTAAAATCGATTTTCTGAATTTCTCTACTATATATATTTCTATATGATTTTAATATGTAGAGCTACATTGAGAAATATTGAAATATTTGATTTCAATACAAATGAATATTTATTTTCGGTAACGTAAAAATAATTATACTACAAAATTTGATTAAAAACAAGTAATCGCTATGCTGTATACCTATATTATTATAAATGTCGAGTGTACCTCGTGTCCTCGTAAATGGTCGTTGTGTTGTCACTGTAATCGATAAGTTGAATTTGAGCTCGATGATAACTCATTGACAACAATATGTAAAATATTTCGGTGAGCTAAGCAAAATTTAAGGGAGTGAAACTGAAAACCTGCCAATAGACAATCTATTCAGCAAGTAAATTAAATAAATATTTATTGACAATGACAAAAGGTTAAAAATCAAGTAATTTCTAACCTATAAGTACCTACCAATACACTTACAAATAAGTAATTATGCAACAGTTACTATCTGACCTATAATCAGGTACCTACCCAGTACACCACTTAACTGTATTAATAATAAGTTGTTTAATGTTTTGACTTAACATAATTACATTAAGCTAGGTATTACCTGTAGGTAAGTACCAATGTTTTAACAATCCGAACAGACTGACCTAGAAAATAAATTCACTTTTTTAAGTTAATGTGTTTGTAGGTATACTTGCGCTTTACTCAGAGTACCTATATATAGGTATTACGTGATATTATACACATGCAGTTGCCAGTTACTATAATATTATGTACAACACAATGATGCGGTGGTTACTGTGGAGGGGTAAAATGAATCATAAATTGTTCACACTGTGACTCTCGACATCGGACATGGGTATTATTCACGGTGTATAAAATTGTAATTTTAATTTGAGATTTTACGATCGTACGGTTTAACCGGTATCGCATGCCCGCCACATAAGATGCATGTATTGCATACATTTATATTGTGTGTGTGTAAGTGTTTTTTGTTTGTATTATTTTTGCCCGGAAAATCGTTTAATTATTCAGAAAGCGTCGGCTGTGTGCGGTGTCCGACACCGCTGCAGTGTTGTATGTGCCAGCAGATAGTTGTACGATTATTATTATTATTATTCGAAACAGCGTGAAGCAATAGATAAAACGATTTTTTCTCGTCGCCGCGGATTCGTTCCGACACGAAAATAGAGACGTACCTAATAAACATAATATTATATTATATTATTTTTGTGCCGTTGCGGCGTTACTACATATTGCAGGTCGTCATCGCTCCACGTCGAAAATATTAAACACTGTAAATTACAAGCAGTGTTGTGCATCAAAGAAAATCGTGTGTGTGCAATATAATAATAATAATTATTATAATAATATATACACACTCATGTTAAACTGAAATTTATTGCGGAGACCTTGCACCGAATCGCAAATACGACCGGAAGCGTTTTTGTCGGTTTTGATTTTTTGGTTTTTCACACACTCATTAATTGATAATAATATATATTATATAGTATATAAGGCATAAGCGTATTGTATTTTGTTCAATCAATTCGGCGTTGCATATATACATACTAGGACGCAGGTATTATGATGTAGCGAGGCGATTATTAGGGGAAGATGACGCGATATTAACAAAAAAAAAAATTACAACACTAGTACAATAACAACAATGCGCATATTATTATTATTATAATATTGGTATTGTATTAATTATTGTGTAGGTGCAATCGTGATCGAACGTAACGTCGTTCATCCGGCGTATATTATATTATGTATAGACACCGTCAATTATAATATGAGAAATTTGGCCATCCGAAAGATCATGGAACGCGCGGCGGCTGCGGTCCACGCCCCTCGCGATCGCGGTAGGTATATAATACCTTTATAATATGTATATACGACAGAATGGAAAAAAAAAATTAATAAGAAATTATCGGCAGATGGTGGCTGGATGCACACGTATTGGCATCGCGTTCGACAGCAGTTTACTTTGTGTACTTTTCTGAAAGCGTATACAGTATATATATATATATATGTGTGTGTGTGTGTGTTAAGTGTATATACTTAACTGTATATACCAGCTATACCGTCCTACTGGTAAAAAAAACAAAAAAAACACTAAATAATAACATATTATATACCTACCTCGTATACACCCGTAATATGAGGTATGCGGACAGACACCTGCTACGGGTCTGTGTGTAAGTGTGTGTGTATAATACAAACACGATTATAACCGTGTTTAAAAAACAATAATTACAACTTTTGAGTCACCTGTGTGTGTGTGTTTATCTTACCCGCAGGGCCGAAACGGGTTCCGCCGCGATGGCGGGCAGGGTGCGCGAGAGGATGTCATAATTTTCGGACCGCCACCGGTTCGTGGTCTATATTATATTATACCGGGTATATATAGAGATATATAGTGATCGAATGCAATATTTTAAACGAAATAATCGGTTACACGTGTTGTACGATATTATGTATATAGGTACTGTTCTATAGAATGTGTACGTGACCGAAAATATAAAACAAAGACTATATAGGTACTGCAGACGCTTCGCTCGCGGTTTCATTTGCAGCAGCATAACACTATATATAGGTAGGTATGTATAGCATTCTAATATTTTTCAAAATATCGTTGATGATACGGGTGTTGTTCGTGGACGGAAATCTGCTATTACGATTTAAGGGGAGCTAACATTTTTAACATCAATGTGTGCCCTGGGGGGCTTCGATCCCATACACAACTAAAAAGTTATCTTTTTTTGTGAGGCTAGATTTGCCCTGATGTCCACAAATGGTGATCATATCCGTCGTAGGGTACAAATGTATGGTTTCGTTCTGGAATATCCAAATATTCATTATATATGTATTATGTATATCTTATATACGAGTAAACCGAGAAGTCAACCGAATGGTATTATTGTATTCTAGCTTAGACAAACACACAATTGTAAATTATAATATGTATATATATATAGTAGTAACGTATAAATATAATTTAGCGAATATGTAAATTATTACTCAGACCAATGAAGCTAAAATGTGCGGAAGCGGCACTTTAATATTATATTTTGTGCATGTAACACCGCCGCTACATGTGCAGGCAAGATGCAGTCCCGCTGTCGTCGTGGAGCTCGACGGGAGCGTATATAGGTGCGCCGGTTGTACGCGGGTAAACGACAACTGTAGTACGGGCTGAGTGTTTTGTTTTATGATTGTTTTATACTTGCAACAATAAAATTGTTTCTGACCGAAAATTGTGTTTAAGTTTTATTTCAGGCTTTTGTGGTGAACAACACTTTTGGAAAAGGTAGCAAGACACTGTAGTACTTACTTTCTCGTCCAATACTCCTTATCGTGGTCAGTCGAGAAATAGTAAGACTTTGTCTAGGTTAAAGAGATTTCATCATCCGACATCCAGTACTCGTTTTCGTGGTTAGTTGTTCGAGAGTGACCACTAACCTTAAAGTTGTTTAGTGTAAATCCGGTTGGACTTTGTTCGATATCCTTTTATGCAGTACTCGTTATCGTGGTCACCAAAAGGAGAATTTAAATAAGCTCACACAGTAGATGTCGAAAATTTACTCGCTTGACGGTTTGAAAATCGGAAACCGAAATATATCTGTTATATACGCCAAGCCTTTGTGTGGCGTATACGACAATATATAGATGCATATTATTTTATCTAGGCACGTCATCTGTAAGAAGTACGTCTAGCATTTAAGAAAACTAAATTATTGGCTAAAATTAATTTCGATTTTTATATAAGCATTGAGCATAGTGTGTGCATGTATTTTTTCCAAAATCATTTTTGAGCAATATAATAGGTCGCAATACGTGGAAAGACGAAAGTTGTGAATCGTCACAACAATATAGAATATGACAGAAAAGGCTCCAAATTGATTTATTTTCTACTTATTATGATATAATATGTGTATTAAAATACCACATTTTTTAAAATAAATTTATTCTGTCAAAGACGAAATTAAGAAATAAAAGTCAAAATACTGTAGGTATATACAACTTACTATTACTTTGAGCGTATCTGAGTGGCTCGTCAGCTGCTGTATATAGATGAATAAGGTTTTCGGCGCTAAAACTAAATAGCCATATTTGACTATACCTATACCTATATAATATAACATGTAGGTATTATGTATACACATTGCAAATTGGTACATGTGTGGCCCCGCTGAATTCGGATAGGGTGTGTAATGTGTATTCACCACGTACGAAACTATCGGGGATAATTGTGTTTGTTTTGTAACACGAATTACCTACAGCATATAGAATATATACCTAATATTATATAGTTATTTCGTTTTACCCGCTCCGTCCGGATCTGGGTGATTAAAAACAATTGGATTTCAGAAGGCCGTCTGACTTAATAGTCGAGGAGGATCTATAGTCAGGTTAGGTGTACGCGTATATATAGTCATACATAAAATGTAAACAAGGCGTATCTAATACCTATAATATAATATACCTACGTGGCTATATATACGTATAGCATAGGTACGCATTATTGAGGACCAACTGTTCCGGCGCTCGTTATCGAAATGCATTAGGCGGTCCCATATAACATTATACAGCATATAATATGTTATTAAATTGTGTTGAAGTAAAAAATAAAATAAAACGAGAGAATACCTTCAGATACATCTGCAGACTGCTGCAGGTTTAGCGACGAAATTCGCAAGAGAAAGAAGAAATCGGCGGCGGCGCACGCGATAGTTGAAAAACGACCACCGCGTGAGGAAAAACAAAATAACCGGACGAGAACGTCGTCGCGGGGTCGTCGTCGAGTGAAGAGGGTCTATTTCTACGCCCCCCCCCCTCCCCCACCAAATAATAATATTATAGTACAGAAATCCACTGTTTCGAGTCTCTTCGGATTAATATAACGTTATCGTACGAAAAACAATAATAATAATAATAGTAATAATATGCGTAGACAACGCGTGCGGGGCGCTGCAGTGTAGACGTACTGCAGCAGCGGCATCGAACAAAAATTGCAACGACCGAATGCACACGATTAAATCCCAAACATCATGTGTGCCATATAATATAACAATATGTGGTGCCGTTGACGTGGGTGGTTGGAACGCGACAGCGATGCACGTGAGTTAGCGGCTACTGAATCCTACATCGTGTCGGGCGGGGGTGGTGCGGTATATAGTAATAAGTACCTACCATGGTAATATATACACATACGTATATGATAAAAGAATAGGTATACATATCATTATAACATGTACCGTATCGTTTTAGGGTCGGATTCGGGTACATAACAACCGTCGAGATGAATTAATATATAGACGACGACGACGACGTTCTCGCGTGGCAGCACGCCGGGGCCCCTCGTCATCGCCGGACATTGTTGTTATTTTGACTTTTGAATTTTGATGTAGTACCTACCTTACTACCTACCAATATGATATTATGTATAATAATATGTACATATCTCGCGCATCTCATAATATTTATAATACATATATATGCGCACATATAGTGGAGCTGTCGGCGGAAGGGTTGCAGCAGTAGGTACTTGTATTATACACAATACTACGAAAAATGTATAATAATTTATTAATATATATATATATTTTTTTTTATTTAAAATTTTTTCTATATAATATTATATAAAGAAATATATCTACTATTTTAAGCCAAGGCTTGTGACGGAGTAAAGAGTTGATAAATGAATAGTATACATTTTAAAATGTAAATTAGTAAATAACAAGAAACACCTTATTCCCTAAAGATTAATGAAAGACACAACTTTCTATAAAAAAAATAACAAATAAAAACAGAAAATCTAAAGCAATACACGGAATTGATAATACAAAGATAATGTATTAGGCAGTTTAAAATGATTAATACTGGCTATAATTATAGTAATTTTGATAAAAATAACGGCGACGACGCGACGGCTGCAGAACGAGGTATAATGCGCGATGCATTTATAGTATTTGTTTATTATTATTTTTCTTATATCGCTGCGCAGTTTCCGCAAAACGTATATTTAAAAACACAACAGGTGTACGGACAATAATATAATATAATACAGTTTAGATCGTGTGAAACATTTTAATAATATCACTATATTATGTTTATTGTACCTACATAATATTGTGTGTATAATATACAAAATATTATATGCTGAATTATAATCTTAAGGGGATAGGTAGCGGACAGTTATTTTAGCCAAAACCATAGCGAGTACGGAGTGAGAATAAAGAGCAGCTGATTCTAAACCAAAACGTAAATACAGCTCAGCTCGGGTTCATATTATGATGTGTTCAAAATAACTCCATCTACTAGTAAGTGGTAAGTAGTTCATATATACACATTTTTTCATTTCAGTACTGAGTATAAGGTCTATGGTTAATGCTTATAGGGATGCTTGGTGTTATTTACCATATTACTGAATTTTAGTTTAATAAAGAATTACATACATGAATAATTTAAAATATAATTTTTTTGACACTATTATCAACCGTACAACTTGTGGTCAGAAATAGTAGTTTTTTATATAAGCTGAGGTAATAAACATTTTCTTTATTACATTAATTGAAATAAATTATTATTATTATTGAATATTATGCCTAATAGATAATCTGTGAGGAAAGAACAAAATCAAACGTACAGCATTTCGACAAAAATACAATATATAGTAATAATATATAGTACAATATATTATAGTACTATATTTTATTTTTTTTTTCCAACTTAATTTCACGTAGTGATGGTGTGCTGCTGTGTTTGGTTTAGGTAACTTTTGCTTTTTGTTCGGCAGTTCATATTGTTCATTTTAATAGCACTAATTTTTCTACTTCTTACAAGCATTCATATTTTAAAATGTATATAATATTTCCGTTTTATCCTATCTATAGGTCAGGTATAGAGTAGAAGTACATATAAATAATAAAATAAATGAGTTTCATTCTGAATCTAACTTTAAAAATTGTTTACTCATTTATTGAAATTACATCACTGTCATATACGCACAACTCGTGTCGCAAAATATGTAAAATATGACCTTCGCAGATTAGATCCTTGTGCTTGACATTTTTCCTCTAACAAATAATAAGCGCATTCATACATAAGGATTTCTACTCTCTGACAGTAAAAAGAAGCACAATATATTCGTTTGACAAAAAAGTTTAAACTTTTATGTGCCACCTATCGCCATATGTATAACACGGCAGCCATTTTCACTTGGTCGGTGTAATTTTCTTTCCACTGGACCTATACAAATTAACGAATTTTGTGTATCCATCTGTAGTTGAGAGCATCGGTAGCAGGCAGTTATTTTAGCCTAAACGTACAAATTTTTTATATATTGATCGATTTAATTATTTGTAATACTTTTTAAACTGATTTGAATCCCTTATTATGTCTACGTGAGTTAGATAAGTCCACTTTTCCCAGTTTCTAACACACCCCCCCCCCCATCCAAAAAAAAAACCAACTATAAAATTAGTTTGAATATTTTTAAATTTCAGAATTTTCAAATGTTGATTATTCAGAGTTTAAATCAGAAATCTTAAAATGTGGACTGACTGATCTCAATTAGACATTATAAAGAATTCAGATCAGTTTTATTAAAAATTATCGCATTATTAGGTCGATCAATAGGATGAAAAAAAGTACCTACACACAAATGAGCACAAATTGTTTACGCGCACATCACCGCAGCGGTGACTTGTACTTGCGTGCACTATTTCTTTTACACACAGTCACACACACCAATGACCACTTACTACGCATACATTTTCAAGACCCGCATGTATGCAATTTGAAAATTGCCTATTTCGAACTCCTTAAAAACTGTCCACCACCGATCCCCTAAATAAGAAGTTTAAATTATAACTTTTGGCAAAATGTAAAAATAACAAAAATAGGAGTACCTATACTTAGGTATTTGTTGTAATTTTTCTATAATGGTAAGGTTGAATAATTATGTTGTAAAATATATTTACTGAATAATATATTATATACTAATTGTACTTCCAGACGTTTCCGAGTTTTTAGTTTCAATTTAAGTTATAAAATATCATCTCTGTGAAAAGCCAAACACCCTTAAATTTTGATGGATTGAACGTTTTTTATTTTAACCTTGAAACCTTGGAATTCATTTTGATTAAAAATAAGGTTTTTCTATTTGTATTATCCCAGCACTTCTCGCCACCGAAGTTCTGTTTTTTTGTTTTGTAATTCCAACCCAAAAGGTATTACGACTGGAAATTAGCCTTCAAAAACTATTTACACCTTTGTGAATGTTATTCTCAATTTCCTAAGGAATAACAAAAGTTTTCGCACCCAGACATATTGTTTATATTATATATATTTTAGATATACCTCCCGAGAATAAAGGGAATACAATAAGGAGGTTGACCTTTTCTAATAACTAAATGTATGCCTACATCTGTACCTATATATCATTAAATATAAAATGTTTGTAAAATGTTTTAATTAATTATAGGTAGGTATGTTTATTATGTTTTATGTGCAAATAAATCAGTTGTATAAAAAAAACAAGAATAGGTGTATAATTATAGTAGTAGGTACCTATAATATATTTAACAGTCGTGTGCTATATGGTACAATATATTATATCGGACCACTTAGCAATTTCTCTACGATAACATTTGAACCAGTAGGTACTACGTTCATGTATTATATTAATATTTTACCTTATATTACCACAGATACATTATTAGATTATCTCTAATAATAATTTCATACTAACGCATGTACAGGGCGATTTTCAAAATAATTTTCACTACGTGCTTAGGGTCGTTTCTCGTTAATCGTACTTACGGTACTCATCGTATCTATGCTGTTTTATTATATTTCAATAAAAATATAAATGTTGAAAACTTCAGAAAAATCCATACTAAAATGTGTATAACATAATTAGGTACAATTTGATATTTTGATATAATTGATTATTTATGTCGAAGTATTTTTGAAGATAGCGATTTCTCCTATGGTACCCAGCCATCACATAATATTATTGTTCCTATTACTATATATTATGACTATTAATATTAAATATTATACTCTTGGCTAAACGTTGATAAGTGAGTGGCCACTGATAGCCACTACGTGGTATTTTGGCCACAGCTACACTTGCTAAAAAAATATCCTCCAAGCTTACATCCATGACAGCAGACTACAAATAATGCATACAATTTCTAAACGAAAGTAGTACATTACTTAGGTACTACAATAGTACAATATAGGTACGAGTGTTTTCCTCTCTGTTTCACTATTGTACGACTATCGAAAATTTATCATGTAGAAGACTATATTTTATGTCTTTGTCGCGATTAGCGAACTCGGAAACAAACAACAAAATTAGTCACGCGCACCTAAGTATTTCTGATTGCCGTCCGTGTAGATTGCTATGAACTTAAATTGTGCCATACACAGCGAATCGGAATATAAACCAACTGTTGTTATTTATAGCGAACTCGTCGTCCTATTCGACCTTAACTTTTAATTTGTTGACGAACTTTTTCTGGCAATTATTCTATCGGAATGAAGTTCATACCGGTAAAATCCACTACAGGTGAGTCAGAGGTACAATCGTTGAAGCGGGCACGAGGCTGGCGACCTGCAAAATGTTCGAGACATTTCATTATTCTCAATATGTATGTATTAGATATAGTTAATCTAACATTTATTTATCTATTTAATTATTTATTTAGTATGAAAAAATTATTTATCTCAGAGATAGTTCATCAGATAACCGTTTATTTTAGTTTGTTAGATTATCGACCATTATATATTATTTATTTAGACAGTGCTAAAAGTTATTCGCAACGGAGATAAATATACATTTTCACGAAAGTTAACTAAATAATTATAGTATGGATTATCGTAAAAAAAAGTGTTTTTTTAACGTATTCAAAGCCGCAGTGGTACATATTATACTACGTTACGTATATACGTCTCTATATTAGAATTTAACGACGAGAGACTGTTAAAATCAAAATAAATTGTCTACGGTATAAGTAATCGCATATTATTATCGTTTGAAAAAAGCTTTTTGACCTCGCGGTACAATATCTCCGGGGTAAATTGTGATATATACCATTATTTCATTCACATTTTTATATCGTTGTGTGCGCTTAACCAAATACCCATATGTACACTATATTATAATATAATAACATTAATAGGTCTACAGCGTGTGCAACGTTTGACTCTCTGACCGACCGAATCGTGTGGTACACACACACACACTAAATAATATAACAATAATAATAATAATAATAATAATAATAATAATATGATATGTGATCGTTTAGAAAAATGAATAATATCGTAACGATTTGACCGAGACGAACTATAGTTTTTCCAGAAGGATAATAATATAATATTTTAAGCCTCCGCCGCCGCAGCCGCCGAATACTTTGGGCGGACAACGGCTCTTTGATGCGGGGCGGCGGCACTCGCGCGTCGTGTAAAAACAGACTTCAAAGTCCCATTTTGCCGCGGCGGCGCCACACACACGGTTTTGCCGCCTCGGGTTCCGCCGCCGCCGACAGGATTGTTTATTGCGTGTGCGCCCGTCGCCGGTCAATACCGTATTATAGTGTGTGTGTGTGGCTGCGGCGGAAGCAGATATATTCCACCACGGACTCTCCTCTGCGACGATGACCTAATGAGGGAACGCGTTTCACATAGGAAAAAATAAATAAATATTAACGAAAAAAAAAATAAAAGTAGACGTCGTCGGCAGCAGTAGTATGGGCTGTGGTACACACGTATTTAATATATATATATATATATCAGTTGTAGGTTGTATTATGCATACACGACGCACACGATATAATACGGTTGACAAATAAGACGGTCGGGCCACGGTTCGTTAACGTCGCGTCGTCTTCCCTTATTATAATAATATAATGTCGCGCAGTATAATATTATTGTATATTATGATATAATAAAATATAATATAATACACATACGGTGGTTGTTTTCACCGCCACCGCACACTGCAGTACGTCATGATAATAATGTTATTATAAAAACTGTTGCGCGCGCACACGCACACACTGCAGCACTAATCCACGACGCAGTAATAATAATAATTCGGGAAGGACCCGTGATGATGATATGCGTATAATACATAATATAGTAATACTGTCATCATGATTATTATAATAATATTATTATTATTATACCGGGCACCGGCGGCGGCGGAAAGAAGAAGAATGATATCCCTCTAAACACACGCGAGTTGTTATTATTCTCCCATGCCGGGCCGAGACGATCACAGTTGTCCGCCTAATATCCACAACATAAAGGAGCCCGTTGTGCCGCCGCCCGAGCCACCGTCGTCGGCTTATCTCAAGATGCGCGAGCGATCGGTCCTGCACGCTCTTATACCATATTATGCTCTCTCCTCATACACACGATAATAATATAATGTAAAATATTATGTACGCACGTAGACCCAAAGACATTATACTCCGGTGCACACACATGTCCCGGAAAATATTATACATTTTTTCCATCTCGCGGTTGTCGCGCCGCAGCACATTTTGTCACATGACGTAATATCGTAATAATATACAAATAATAACAACAGTCGTATACTATACCTACTACACGTCTACAACTCGTACATTATGTACATAAATCGTTATAGTCATTATTGTGCGTACGAGTCGATGTGGTGCGTGTGGGACCGTGTGACCGTTTGTCGCGGTCGTCGTCGTCGTCGTGACATCGACATTTTGGCTCGGGAGAGATATTTTCAGTTCCCCGTCCTCTTACACTATCCGCGTCACACTGTAGTCTCGCGCAGTCGCGACGCGTGCGCAGGTCGGAGGGAATTTTTTTCCTAGTCCCGCGCAGCAATGCAATAATTTACTATAATCGTAGTTATTTTAGTACTGGAAAATTGGCGTTACCTTTCCCGCCAACTTCGTGCACGCGTTTCTCTTTTTCGGCTAAAACAAAAATATTTTATTTTACATAGGTAAATACTAAAACGTACTAAGTACTTTTAGCTTGACAGAACATTTTTTAAACTTCAAATTATTGAGAGGTGGTCTGTGGACCAGGGCCGTAGATAGGAATTTTCTATGGGGAGGGTCCAGTTCCACAGACAAGAAATTTATAAAGGTTATCATACTAAATTACATTAAATTAAACATCAACATTTTTATATATTTTATGATAACACCAAGTCAATTGTTCTCGGCTTCTTAGCCATTTCATCCAATATTTCATCTGGTGTGATGATGATATTTCGATAATAGCTTAATAGTACCAATCCATTAAGACAATCCTGTTTCACAAACAATTCAATTAATAAAATTAAATCAGAAGTGATTTTTATACATACCTCTTTCATACTGTTTCTGAGGTAGGTCTTTATTCTTTTTAAGCCAGAAAAAGATCTTTCTGGCGTTGAAGTAGAAACAAGGAGACATTGAATGCATTATAAATTTAAAACTATACATTTGCTAAATATTTTATTAGACGTTAATAAAAAGAAAAAAACGGTTTTAAGACACTCTTCGTTATCAGTTTAACCTACGGCTATTTTTAATCGTGGTTTGATCACGGATATATATAATTATTATATATACCTATGGGTTTGACCGGGAAAACTCTTATCAATTATCACAATGCACTACAGGCACTATCATAGAGAAAAGATTAAACTATACTACTATAGTATAAATTTACTATAATATAATATTAAGTATTTATTCAGTTAAAAAAAAAATAATCATTTTAAAATTTAGAATATACTAGACATTTTTTTCATTTTCTATTTTGTTAAAGAGGGGGGGGGGGGTCATTTTGGTTTGAAATATGTATTTCGTCAGAATCAGCATCACGGGTTGAGGGGTTCATAGTAATATATATTATTAAGAGTACATATATATATAAGAGATAGTCTTTTTTTATACAGTGTAACATTAATAAGTATTTAAGTGCCAGATATGTATAGTAACTTTTATTCCTATGAGCTTAAAAAAAAAATAATAAATTTGGATAATAATTAATATTATGTATTTATAAACGTAAACAATTTTAAATAGCAACAAGAACAAAAGTTATTACATTTCGAATTAATTGCATTAATTGTCAGCAGCAATTAAACTTTGTATATTATAATATGCTCCTCAAAAATATATGACTCTATAATCGTAACTATGTCTACGCGGCGAGAAAGTGTAATAATAATAGTGTAATTTTTTGACTTGTTGGTATATTAATTAATTTCTTTAAAATAGTTTATGTAATTTTTTAATGTCTTTGTTTTTGTTGGAATTAATTCTTTTTTCGCAAGGCTTAGAAATTAAATTTAGATTATGATTTCATACTTTATGGTATGCTTGTAAGTTGTAGTATGTATTATTTTCTTTCCATTTTTACTTATTTAATGATAAATTTGAATGCTTTAATTTCCAGCTCACTCTATCCCACTCTGCGTAACTATTCAATTTAAACTCTTAAAATATATAACTTTTGAAAGTTTAAATTAAAAATATAAAAGGGCTAAGAGAGGAAATTAACTTTCAACTTTAACATATTTTTGTTTCTATAGTTATAAGAGGGTTTTATATGTGTTTAAAATACAAACTAGAAAACGATAATCTTCTCAACAATCAACTGTTGGCTATCAAGAAATGGCTAACCTTAATATTTAAGTTGTATTATACACACACTTGACTATTCAACTTTCTCAAATTATTTTGATTTATATTTAAAAAATAACTTATATCAGTACGGTAATATATAATATTTATAATATTTTATATAATATTTAGTAGAAACATGCAAATGTATAACTATACAATATTCATATATTTGCCTAACTTGATGAAAAATGTCGAATAGTTTTCTAATTTGATAATATTGGATATCATTAAAATAAATAAATAAATGGCTCTGTTTTAAAAAACAAACACAATACTTACCTATTCAAATTGCTGATTCAAAACTGTGATCTAATTAAATCCAAAATGTGTCCTTGCAATCGACATATTTGATTTTTTATACAATGTACATAATAAAATTGTAACTGTCGTACTCATAGTACCTATACTCCCATGAAATGCATTATTATGTATGTATAAATTATTAGATATAATAATCCAGAATATATATGATTTAAAAAAAAAAACCATTGAGCGACTTTGACATTTTGAATATCTCCATAAATATTAATAATATTTAATTTCACGAATCATACAGGAAAGTTATATTTAACCCAACAATATATAAATTATAATATTGATGAAAATTTTTTAAATATGCTAACGAATCTTACAACACTTGCAAATAAAACAAAAACGTAAAATCAGTTAAGTAAATTGTTGTATCCATATAATGATGTATAATATGCAAATGCTAAGAAATCAGTTATCTGATAATAATAAATAAAAAATATCGGTATATGTATAATTTATCTATAGTATATATATAGTATAGTATAGTATAGATTCTATACAATTTGGATTATAGGTACTTACCTATAATTCTATAAGCTATGTGGTTTCTAAGCTTTAGATTTATATTTCCAAAATAAAAAAACAAAAATCCATGGAGTCTTCTATTTTTGTATGATAATATATTATAGTGTTACTTGGTTAATTTAATGAATGATATTTAAATTCTTGCATACTGCATAAATTAAAACCATTGTTTTGTGTCAATGATAATAATGTTATAAAAATATTCCTCGACAATATAAAATATAATATAATATAATAACTCAGGCTATTGTTTCCATAAAGATCCGGTAAAGGAGGCGTTTTCTTATATTTTATCGTCTTAATTTATCTTCCGTTAGGAATAATAATTATTACGATCTACAGCTTATATATGCTCATTACTCTGTGTGCAATACTGCTGTATTATATACTGCAGAGTTCGAGCTCTCGGGATATTTCCAGATTAAAAAAATAATAAAAAATTTTGATAGGCACTTTGAATTATAATATAACATGACACATAGAAAGTCTAAACAAACAAAGCGTACCTATACACCATACCAATAGGTAATTATTAATAAAACACACCCAACAATAACGGTTTATTATCATCGACATGGCACGATTTTCTAGGCGATAACACATATTATGTTGCATACCTTTACGCATATTATATTTTAATCTATATTAAATTTTTTTATCGGATTTGCACTGTTTACGCCCAATAATGTTCTACACGTCATACGTTAGGTGCACCTATACTGCAACGGGTGGTAAAACGTTAACGACACGACTTTCAGTAAGACATATATTAGGTAGGTACACATTACATGAGACATACTTTCTTAACAAATAACGTAGGTGGAACTTCCGACGTGCGTGGTTCAACGCCTCTCGATTTTTTCACGGGAAACAATAATCCGACGAGAGAGTGTGACCCCGTGGTGTAGTTTCCACTGAACTAGTGCAGGATATCCATATAAGCTGCACCAGTGTATCGTTTTTGCGCGGAGGGTCCGAGAAATATTTTTATGGCTTGCGGTATACCTTGAACTTGGAATATGTGGCACCATTTTATTATGTGTTATACACTTATACACGGTATAGTATGCAAAAACAAACTAAACACGACTATTGTCATCACTCGGATAAATAAACTATATATATTAAATTATATTATTTCTAATATTATTCAACCCACACCGTATTTCGACACGAGTAGTGCCTACAAGTGATAAAAAAATTTTGATAAATGTGTCTATACGTGTCTGACTATACCTACTAGTATGACAGTTTCATAATTACGATAAGCGAGTTTGGACGACTAAATGATTAAATAATTTACTCTGGGTGCACACATTTTTTTATCAAAAAAATGTTTAAACATTGCAGGTATTAATATACGATTTAAATTTCAAATGTACTACAGTTTTGTAAAGAAAATCTCATTATTTTATAATGATGATATTTAATTTCTTTAACGACAGTTCTATACCTTATATTTTTCATACTTTTTTTGCTTTGTTATCGGAAGCAAAATACTATTTTATTTTAAACAATGTTTCGATTAAATAACCGAATATTTTTAACAATTTGCCATTTCACTCAACTTTTGTAAGCTTGAAAGAAACCTTTTTGTTTAATATCTGATGTTATTTATAGTTATCATATCGTTTGAAGTATAATACTTCCTATTATGAAATTAAATAAGTATAGGTAAGTTTTCATTGACAAAATTACCATTTAAAAAAATAAAATTTGTTTTTATCAAAAATATAGTAATAATAGTATATACTATATTGAACATACTTATTAGTTATTTTATTTCCAACTTTAAATACAAAAAACATAATTTTGACAAACATACAAATTTAGTTAGATGGCGAGGGACATTGACCACTTAATTACATCATCTAGTGACGTAGATATATAGATAGAAAATAGATTTTATACCTAATATTTAAAAATGCATTTGTAAATTTTTTTTTTCGTTTATTATTTCAAAATAATTTTTAATTCACATTGTACTCGCAAACCTCGAATTGTGAGTACACAATAATAGAATATAATTATGTTTTCATGCTCAGTGTATACTTATTTTATATAAATAATGTTTCATAATAATACTAATATTATCAATAGGTAGGTACTATATACTATATACACATATTATACGTTGTGTCAACGGTCCAAAAAATATCGGTTAGTTTCTTCGACAATATCAAATTCAGTCGCCCAATATACTCAGCGTGGTCATCGGTTTCAAGTAATCATATTTTTTTTAATTCAAAACAAAACGTTTTCTATAGGTACTGCAACTGCAGGTAAATTCAAGTATAAGCTAATTGAAATCGTTAGTGATATATCTAAGCGCGCATTTCAACAATAATACTTCGGTCAATCGGCAAGTACATAATGTCAGTTATTATTATGTGATAGCTGGTATACGAAATTCGATTAGTGACGAAAACAGTTTTTTGTACATTATTTCGTGCACATATATATAAATAATAAAAATATAATATAATGCAAATAGTAATTGAAATCCGTGAAAGTAAACAATATCGGTCAAGATGCGGTGCAGGTATAATCCGGGGCACGGTATCGTGACGATTTCCATATAACCGTAATTTAGGAAACGGGTGTATAATTTCACGACTAATCCAATAAGCGTAAATCCAATAGCTCCGGGTTAGAGGTTACCGCGGCTGTTGCGGTTGCGACCGTCATCGACCACAATATAATGATCGGGTTTTAGTGCAGTGAACTTTATCCGCAAGATGGGTGGCCGCCCATTACAAAATCCTATGTATACGATACCTATACTATATATATTATGGTATTCAATCGTTCAATTCCCATCGCTATATTCATCATTATGTTGAACTTATTATTATGATTGACGAGAAAACAGCGCCGTTTTGTCCCAACCATATGGTATAGTTTGTACGTATATATTATGCTACTCAGCTGTGTAACCCGACTTCACCCAAGAAATAATGAACAATTAACAAAAATAATACTGCGATATGCCGATATATCGGTGTATCTCGGTTGTGCAGTGTACCTCAGTTCAGATATTAAAATAGTTATTGGTATATTACGTGGTATCTAGTTTTATACCACTTCTCATAATATGTCTAATCTCTTAAATTATTGTCAAAATCGGTTGAGTAGTTTTTAAGTCTACAGTCTACAAACATATGGAAGAAGAATTTTAAAGATAATCTAATCTCTTATATTTGTTTTGAGATATAATATATTGTTTATTCGAGACCGTAAACGTAATTATTTGATACTTTTACCTCATCTGCCCGAGTGACCATATGGCAGCCATTTATATGCAAAAAATACTATTTTGAACTATATAAATTATAATCAAATAACTTGCAATGGCAACCAATAACCATTTATAAACAAAACAAATTTTTCAATGTCCATCCTAATCTCAAAATTCTTGTATGAGCACTTCTTTAAAATGCGAACTTTGGAAAATCCTTTATTTGCACCCTTACATAGTGGTACAACTGCGGTACCACGAAAATTTCAAGTCTCTATTATAGCTACCATAGTCTATATAGGCTCTACGTTGATCAGTCAGTCAACCAGAACACGTTTGATTATAATATATGCAATATAAATTATACATAGATTATAATATAGCTGAAAGCCGAACTATAGGCAGCGGGTTTATGGAATGAAACGGAAAAAATATAGGATATAAGATAAAAATACAATAGTTATACATTATTTTATCATGGTTAGAAAGTAGAAATTGTGAATGCTTAAACAACTATATAGTATAATAGTGATCTGCAGAGTAGGTATAGCAAAATTTGCGCTATTTAATACACATTTTTCCATATAGCATATTATTATGACATTATACCTACGACCTATGTGGATTAATTTCGCAGTCGCGACTATACGGTTTCTATGCTAATTCGCTTTACGCATCGCACCCCCCCCCCCCCCCCCAAAAAAAAAAAAGTGCGCTATATATTATACTGAAATAGCGATGTCACGGTCGCTGCTGTAAGAGTATAGTTCGGTACTTCCGACCACTGGCAATATATTATAATATTATGCAAATAGACAATAGTTACATATGATTATCTTATTGACTAACACGTGCAGAGAGATTTACGAGTCGCCGATTGCAGTTCAGTTATGATTTACAGGTGTAGTTTGTACATGTTTAAACGAAACAGGTATAGTAGTTCGCGATGCAGTATAAACGATAATACGAATTTTATTCAAAAGCGTAGTGAGACATGATATTATAGGTATATAGATTACTAAAATAATATGCACACACATCGCGTGGCGTGTACGCAGTGACCGTCGAAACTATAACCCTGAGAAAGTCCCCCGGTCACGTGACATATTATTATCCGTAATGTTAATATTATATTATATTATCATATTATTATTATTATTATTATTATTATTATTATACGCATTCGTCATACGCCGTAAGACACGGCGCGCATGAGTATATTATGAGCATCGAATTATACAGGAAGAAATTAATTATGGGCTCCTCCTCCGACACACACACACACACACACACACCTATTATATATAATATTTTAACAAATATAACGACCGTTTAAATTTAATTAGTGCTTTCGGGGTCGTGTTTTGAACGAGTTCTCACAATCATCGTGTATGCACTAGTGTAATATGTGCTGCAGCTATATACATTATACATATAACACTATATGTAGGTATTAGGTATGTATATTAATAAAATATATATTGTTATAAACTACGTGGAACGCACATCGAGTGATAAGCGGACTTACGCTTATATTCATATCATTAAATATACTGACGATTCGTATGCGTATACATATAACATATATAATATTATTTTAATATGCAGATAGCGTACATCGCGTTTCTTTGGACATTAATTTGTCGCTGTAAAAAATGATACCATCGTCCTCGTCGTCCGGTGCTGTACACTGCGCAACTTCGCGTGTACTGAAATATTTATAGGTAATTTTATCGTATAGAGGTGCCTAGGTATTATAATATACACCGTAATGTGAATATGAAGGTCGTAGGTGTTGTGATATCCACAGCGAAATGTACTTAGGCAAAAGTCCAGTGCTTTATTTCCACTCTGCTCTGCAACACGTCTTTACACGATGTCTTATGATATATAGGTACCTACATCGAATATATACGCATATGCGATATACTGATGCATAAGAGGAAAAATAAGTCCAGTTTTTTGGCTCTCTGACACGTTGTCCGTCACGGCGGAATCTTCGGGACAATATGAAAATATGTTCCGTTTTCACAGAAAGTAGGATAAAACCAAAGAAAATAATTTTTAATTCACGAATAATTTTTACCGCCTATATTATATCATATTATTCTACTGTGGGAAAAACTTTTGTTTCAATTTTTACACTTTTATAGTGCACCGGGTTTTATATAACGCGAGAATAATAAAAGGAATAAATTAATATTGAGCTGAACAACATAAAAATATAAGTATCGTACTGTAGCATTCAGCGCCAACACTGCAGTCGACTGTTCTCTTGGAGATTTTTTTTCCCTTTATTGACCTAGAACATATACTAAGGTCACCTATCTATAGGAGTGATTAATAATGTGACTGCAGTGGTGTAAATAAGTTGGAATTTTTAAGTTTTGTCAGTGTCGGAGAGAGTCAAAATTATTAGTCCAAAGTATCAAAAAGGGGGAGCATAAAAAAAGGTATAATCTATTATATTACCTTAAGTATATAAAAAAAAATGTATTATATATAGTGCATACACTAATAATTACAGGATTCAAAATCTGAATCATGTCAATGATCACTGTCAACCATTGCTATACTCGTATAGCCACATATTAAATGTACGACAAGTATCCTAATAATAAGAAAATGTTTTTAATTTGAAATTAAGAGAGCACCAAACCACCATAACTTGTCCCGTAGTCCACACTCTTCGGTGCGCCACTGTGTATTTAGTGTTACAGTACAATATTATGTACAATAATGTACACAGTATTTATCTGAATTTCTGCGCATACCTATATGAACTATATTTTAAATAGTTAATAGTTAGGATATAAAAATATAGTGTTTCGCTATGTGGGGCTGTTTAATGCGTTTAGAGCTGATTCGTCAGCGTCCTCGTTACATTTTGCGTTGCAATATTCCTCCAGCTAATCAATTATATAATACGATATAGATAAGATATTATAACCTATAAATAATACATAATGTAATGTGTTAATTTGCAACTTTTGTGTCTATACGCGACTACATTCGAAAACACATTAGTTAACATACATCGAAAAGCAATCAAAACATATTGTTATTATTTCGGGGTTGCAAGCATTACGGGTGTGGCGTCACCCACGAGATCGAAAAGAATAATATGCAATTATAAACCACATTATATTATACGGTATCGGTTACTGAGATCGCCCCTTTTGGTGTGCAACTATTATTGCATTTTATACGCGAGAGCGTTGATATAATATATTATATTATATAGTTTCGTATTCTCTTGGTATCTCAAAATATTTGCTAAAATATAATATGATAATTTATATTATAAATACCATAGTATGCCTGTTATAAATTGGATACGGAACAATATTATTGCTGGGGTGAGAATCGTTGCGTGTACCGTGTACAATTTTATAACAATATATTACATTAAGCCATATATTTTCTATAAAACCGAATTTTGACCGCACCGCGATGACGACATATTTTATTGACTGTCTGTACCTATATTGCCTATACAATTCCCCAGATAAATTTATAAATTGGTGTAAAACCTTTGTATTATGCTTAAACACTGTCAAATGTAAAATCATGACTTTTCATCATATTGAGGAAATGGTTAAATCTGATTATATGTATATAATATTAAATAGGCGAGCACTGGTATGTGTTAACCAAGTAAAGTGGGTATCTTTAAGTTCCATCGCTTGACTTTCGTCCTTATATATATTTTTCTACCTACTATAAAAGCGTTTCTCAGCTTTATTAGAAGACATTCTACACATGTTGTCCATTTAGATAATCCAAAATCTTTATAATGCCTTAATAAAGTTGATTTTGGAATACAATGCTGTAATTTGGTCTCCTGATAATAAATAGGTAATGTACGAAGTCTTGATAGAGTTTAAAATTGATTCCTCAGACTTTGCAGGCTACCATTGCACTTCAAGCTTATGATTTCACGCGTATTAGGGAATCACTCAATCTTGAAAGTTAGTTATTCGAACGTCGAAAAATCTCTAGTTGTCGCTTTATTTCATCGACGAACCCAACTTTTTAGAACGACTCCAGCATCTATGCCTCCAGGAATACCAGATCAGATAAGATTGGCGTTAATTATACAAAATAAATAAAAATATGTAGGTATATACGTATATAGATTATAGACGCAATATAGTTGTATGGTGTGTTACATTGTTATTTTTAGTAAAATATTTTAATTGTTTTTTAAAAGTAGGTACTTTTATGTAAAATATAGGGCATTCAAATTTGTATTAAATGTTTCATAATGTATCGTATGAGCACTTTATGGTAAAAAGTATTTTATAACTTCAAATAGGAATCAGGAAGTGGCCAAACAGTTATAAGCTAAACTTTTCAGTGTACATACCCATAGACGCGATTTACATAACTATGTATATTAAATTTAATAACTCATAAAAATTATGATTTGTTTGAGTTACGTTGAAAGAGTATTTTACCCGAGTAGGTTACCACAACACTATTATTATACCACGCGATCAAAGTAAAGGTGGAAAGAAAACAATTAACGAATCGTTAAAATGTTTACTTTTGATCTGTTCTGCTGATGTATTGAGAGGTTATAATACCCACGCAAGTATTATTGTACGCGCATCTCAAACCACTAATACAAAAAAAAAAAATTATGATTTATTACACTTTGCACTCCGCGTTTTCGCGGCTAAACGTCAAAATTCCGAAGCAACATGACAATACTGACACGTCGCTGTATAGTATATAATATAGTTAATGCATACGAATTAAAATAAAATTATTATATTCGCGATTAATCGCCTTGCACAAACGTCGCGTTATCGCCATGACTCGGTATACCTATACATCGAGTATCGGGACTTTGCGTCCTATATTATATTGCAGCGGATGACGTGTACCTGTATACCGACTGTGGTACTGCCTATATAATACAGGTATACACGTATCATACAGGTATACGTAAACAACACAATACGGCGGGACATCGGATTACTCCGGCACAACCCTTCCCGCATGTACCAGCGTATCCACATCCGCCGCCGCCGTCGCCGCCTCATCAGCCTCGCCGCATTCGAATGCATATTATAATAACGTATTATATTATTATTATTTCGTCGTCCGTTTGTCGTTTTCACGACAACCGTTTCTCAACGCACACGACGACGTCTGAAACAATCGGTCGGCGGCGGCCTCGTCGTCGTCGGACCATGTGGGAACACGCGCGCGCGCTAGTCAACCGGAGGCGCCAGTACGAGATCAAGACTCGCCGATACGGGCGTTCGGCCGCGTATGCTGGGCAATAAATAAACGTTATACAATAATATATGATATGTGTGTGTGTGTGTGTGTATTATATTATATATTCGGCTCGGATAATGTAGTCTCCAGTCGACTTTCCCCCCACCACCGCAACCACGTTCTTTTTGTCGGTGTCGGAGCGCCACCACCGAGGACGTATAAGCCAGGAGAGCCCGACAAAGACGGAACGCATATATTCACAATGCCGTATGTGCACATGTGTAATATATAATATAAGAGAGAGACGGAGAGAGGCGTTGTATATGTTATATATGAACGTAATACGCGTCATGTCGGATGAGAAAAAGAACAAGGAGGAGAGGAGGAGAAAAGCGGATAGGACTGCGCGACAGATATACATATAGTGGAATGAGAGAGACGAGATACGCAGGTCGCGATCACGAAGCACACACCACACGGCTCGGTGTGGTCTCCCGGGCCCCCGTACACGCGTATACCCAAGACGACCCCCCACAAGCATTTTAAATTGATTATCTATACTCGTGTTTTCAACGTGCCCCCTCACTCCCCCCCCCTAAACTCGTCGCATATAGTATACCCGTGACGTGGCCGCCGCAGCCATCCACGTCCGTGTGTAGCCCACACCATAATATAATATTGTATTATACAGGGCGATTGTATTGTCATTTGTCGCAAACCGGCCAATACCTACCATGGGATTTTCTAAATTGAATATTTTTTTTTAAACGCTGAAAAACATAACATAAATGCTTTATATTTGACCGTGATTATCAGACGTATTTATTCTAACAAATTCACCGACGGTATAAAATATGTAAAATTATGACGTGGAAGAGACGGCGCGTCGGCTCATAGTGTTCAACGTATTACGTAATATTATACATTATAAACCATAAAAATTATAAATCACAGGCCGAGAATGAAAAGGTTTTATATCCACTTTTTTCAAAAATCGTTAATTGCACACATATGTTTAATTTTCAATTGTACATCTTTTTGTCTAAAAACTGTGTTTCTACATATACAATACTTAGTGAGATAAAGAAAAAAAAGAAATTTCTATGTATATCATATCATTTATAGTTGGAAGAATGAAAAGGTTCTATTCACAGAACTTTTTTATTCTTATACTCTTTTTTCCCAGTTTTTTTGGTTTTATAAAATGTGTGGATGTCTAATACTTAATATTAACAATGTATCTGACAATAATTGTATTTATTTATTTATTAAAATTATGATTATATTCATAAGATAACCTGAAAAAAAGGATATTGGGTATTAAAGTTAAGAATCGCTCTGCTGAACAATTGGGTATCGTGACATAGAACCTTTTTATTCTCAGCCCGCAAGACATAAATATATAAAAAGGTATGTATGTGCGAGAGGTGGTCCACACATCTTCGATGTCTATCGCCACGTAGGTATTGGTATAATGGTTGGAAAATCTTGCGTGGGAGTGACAACCCATTATAATATAAGCTATGGAGTCGTATACATCACATGCATTGTGGTCGGTGCCTACGGGGCTTAAATATTACATACGTTTATCCCACCATCAACATTTTGCAAATTTAAAATTTAGTAGGTAATAGTAATCTGTTTGAATTTGTTCACCCCTACTCAGCATTTGTTTGATGTAGGTTCGTTACGTGTATGTAGGGGAGTGATGGAAACAAGTTTCATCAACATCAGTTTTCAGTTGTTTATGTTTACAAACTACAAAGCATCAATTAATAGAAGTGGACATTTTTTTTTTTTTTATTAGAACAAAATCTGCGGTGGTTATGCGCCATTAGACACTATATTGTACAATATTTTATATTATTATACACTATTATGGCTACATTATTATACGAAGTTGAAATTTTTTTCATAATTTTTTAGATATAAATATATATTTTTTTCTGAGAATTTTGAAAATATTATTGAAATAAGGCATGATATTCTGACAGATTATGTTTCACATATTTGTTAACTATTTCATTGGCTGCAGATATTATATGAACTAAATATAATATAGTATATAGAATATTTTGTAGATATACCTACTTGGTGTGATTTAGTGATTATTTATAACTGTCACCTGTAAATATGAGTTTATATTTTTACCTTCCCTGTAGTATAATTTATTTTTGCATAATTACAAGTTTGCAACCCGATTTGGATTTTCATGCATTTAAAATATCTATATACTTATATAATATTTTTGGACGTGAAAAAGTGAAATTTAATTATTTGGGAACTACGCAATCAAAACAGCTTGATTGAAGTTGGGTCCAGCCGATAAAGTTCTTCATAGACCATAATATAATATAAGAGTATATAATAATATATATTATAATCTATTAATCTATACATTACATAAAAATCACGCATACGTGCAATTCACTCCAAAACTACTCAATCAATTTTGATAAGACTATGCTTAATGTGTGTGATTTAATCAAACTAAAATATAGGATGGTTATTATCCCTTAAGTTTCCCTTAATTGTTTTTTATTGAACATTTGAGATTTACGACTGTAATTGTTATTTATAAATGGTAGATGTTTGTTACAGCTTATAGTACTTATTATTATAAGTAATTGTTTTAAAATATTTAATGCAATGATTATTGATATAAAAGATTTTTTTAATTAATTTCTAAAAGTATTTAGAGTTGGCAACGAAGGGCACGGATTCAGCTAGTATATTATATTATAATATACATAACAATAATTAAGATGTAAACTGTAAAGGCGTACACTTCGTATATAGGGTTGCGTATATAGGTACCTATGTACTATGTAGGATGTAGGACGTATATACCTGAATACCTCTGTAATGAAAAACAAATACAAATAATGATAAGTACGTGTATTAAGCAAAATACTACCAATACTTCAACACTGTCTTAACATAGGTCCTTCGATAAAAAAAACGTCGATCGATGAAAAGTCGGTAAACATTAAAGGAATATATTTGTAGACCGATGATACCGACAATACTGTAATAATAAGCAATACCTACCGGATTTAGTGGTGTAAAAACTAATTAAAAATAGGAATCAGCCAAAATCTTATTAAGTGAAAACGGGAATTGGTGGAAACGTGTATCCTCCACCCTGCAACTAACTACGCGTAAATACGTAATAATAGAGCTATAATTAACCATAATACCATCAAAGTCCTTTTGGGTGAAATGCGCAAAGCCTTTCACGAATCGTGTCTCCACATTGATAAACGTGTATATAAATAGATTACACAATGTACTCTTGGTACAAAATGTATAGTACAATAATATACTACACAATGTGCTCGTGGTACAAAATGTATAGTACAATAATGTATTATATAGGTGCCTAATATTGTTTCGATTTCCTATATAGGAGTATTATAGGACCTCCTGTATACGTATAATAGGACACAGATTTCTATACTATACACATTACTCATAGACGGCACAAACGGAAGCATGACGGACGACTAAATTTTTTTCTCCAAATATAGTAGGTAGGTACTATATAGATTATAGGTACACTGTAAAATATGTTAAGTACAATCTTGAATCAGGGCTGATAATATTAAATCATATATTTCTTTGAAAAATACAATAATAATTTACTATGGTTTGTGTTTACCAATGATTCTGACAGCAACCTACGCCAATGCCTATTATACTATAGGTTAAAAACTCTGCAGAATAAAACAAATAAAAAATAAATGCAGAAGATCGTCCACTTGTTTGTTTTGGATTTGAAAAATATCCGTGGATACAACAATATTATTGCAAACTATATTTGGAACACATAGTTACCGAGATACCCAAAATAAATAAATAATGTATTTGTCATAATAATATATACCCATATGTAAATTTATCAAACAAAAAAATGCTGACAAAAGATTCATTTGATGACAGCACGAGTTATCCAATATGTAGTACTTATACAAGTCTTAGACTTTATAATATTATGATATTATAAACACAGTAGTAAATGAGGGAGGTTCTTAGGGCGGATTATAGCCCCCTAAAGTATTTTAACCTCGTAAGTACAACAAATTATGTTAATACGTGTTAACTAATATTTCTAGCCCCATCCCCCCTCAAAATTTGTAATCAAACTTCCGCATATGATTATAATTATTATACATGGGTAGTGTCTGTGTAATATTATTGCATATTATTATATACGTCTATGATGCACGGAGCGTATAGTGAAAATCCAAAACCGTAAGTATTATTGTAAATCGGCGGCAATGGATGAATGTACTATACCTCATACAGGTACCATGACAGCGATAACCATTCTGCCAACCGACTGGTAACGTTGCAAACAGCGCGTGATATTTAGTAATAATATATTATAAAATTATGTTAACGAGACAGTAACGACCTGGGCATATATATACGTATTACGCTTACCGCAGTCCATTAAACTCGATACCTATAGTTGTACTGGTTTTTTTATTTTATTACCTATGCTCACTGAAATTCTATAGACAGAAATATTATTTATTTATGATTGTATTTATATTATTATATATTGTAACGCGATCCGTACCCGAGAAAATCACGTTTTCGGACGGATCGCGATGCGCGTTTTAGCCATAGATACTATTATATATTTATATAATAAAATTCACCATTTTAAAAATAATATCATAAGACATACGTAAGTAATGTTAAAATATCCAATATATATTATTTAATCGAACATAAGAAAAAACAAATAACCGTCGTCCCGTCGATTTAAGTAGGTATAAAGATGAACGTTGCCGTCACGGCGCCACCCATTTGTGATTTCTCAGTCGATACAATCTAGTCGCATAATTAATTTAGTAATATAATGCGTATCATATTATGTATTATTTTATAAAACCGAATAATTCCGAACCGGCACGAGTCTGGGGAGGCGATCATTAGTGCACCACAATCGTTATAATTGCACAATCTATATTATAGATTTGTACCTACTACTGCAGGTACAATAATTAATTGTTATCGATCGATTATTATCCGATGATTTGTGTATTTTACTGTCTATATTATAATATGCGCGTTTAACTAGCTGTTGATGGGCGGCGAGTGGTACGACGTATATATACCGTGAGGATGTTATTATATAGGTTTATAACGCGGTAACATAGGAGTTGGATATTACGTATACCTACACATAGAGTAGCTGGCGTGCTGCGGTTACAAGAAGCAATATTATTTATGTCTGTTATTGTTTTATATAAAAATCCACCGCCAAAGAAGACCACCAGGTTTCCTGACGTTAAGTTACCCACCGGGTACCAGATAAATCTCGTTTGTATATATATACACGTATAATATTGCATACATATTTTCATATTAAATTATAGTTTACGGGTCGGAAAAATGAACATGTTATAAATCACGTGCGGTATTATCATGGTAAACCACACATTACAATATCACGAAAAGGACGCGTGTTAAAACGGTAATAAATTGTGTATACCTAAATACACGCGTAAAAACCTATTGTCATATGCGTTTGTGGTGAAAAATTTACGAGAAATTCGCGTACAAACGAAACAATGAAATGTTTAGCCGAGACACGAGTCGGTGGTATATTCAAATTAAAAATACGTTTTAGAGCATATCGTGTGAAAATTATACACGCTGCTCTGTCTGCGACGATGTGAAATTATTTTCACTTCAATAATAATATTAATCTCGTACCTCGGAAACATTTATAATTAACAAAAAGGTATATATTATTACTATAGTAAAATCCAATCGATATCACTGACATCTGATAGAGTACATCAAGTTATTTATATAATAATTAATATTAGATATTAGTTATCACTTATCAATCATGTCAGGATGCGCTAGAGCTGATGCATTTATGTCTAGGTATATTATTGAAATATGTTGCGTACCCACTACCCAATATTGTATAAAATACCTTTTAAAAAGCTTATGGGAGTGGGACGTGATGGCGGAGTGATTAAGGCCACCTCTATACGTTCTTCCGGCCGGTCCCGCGGCGGACGAGTGCAGTCGATGGCGCGCTTGATCGCGGGTGACGACCATCGTGACATCGGCGGCGACCGGAAGCACGAACTCGACTGACGGGGTTACCACTGGACGAACAACGAAGAGACTCGGCGGATCGCATCGCAACGTGCGGCGGTCTTGATACTCTCGGTGATTGTCGTCCTAGACTTCCGTCTCGGCCGCGTCTGCTTCCGTTGCCGCGCAGAGGAGTCGCTCACCGCCAAACCCTGACACGTTACACGGGGTCCCACGTGAGCGACGAGTCACGACGGCAAACGCGGTAAACCCTATTCTGACCATGCTATTGCTCGCGAGTCACAAGCTGTTTTGATTTTCGTCGCGTTGAATTCGCTTACGTATAGGACATCGTTAGAATACTTTCCGTGAGTCCGACGATGCTGACGTCCGTTTTCCTAGCATATTATAGCTCCATCGCACCCGTCGTGCTAAGAGCAGTTTCCGTTGCCATCACAAGTCGCGTCTTTGTGCAAGATGCAATCGCCTTCCCATTGCTGCAGCTTTAGCCGCCACCGCCGCCGTATGATGCTGTCCGCCATCATACGATTTCACGCGTGTCGGCCACGGCGAGCTCGCGACGCTATCGACCGCAATCTCATCGTTCCTCAGGTGACCTGCAGATAACGTAGGTATATAGGGTGACTTACCACCCTAAAGTCATTAAATTAATTTTAAATCGTCCTATTAAAACAATTGAATATGAAAGCAAAAAAATAAAAACATTAAAATGCCGACAAGTTCGATATAAATTATATTACGATGTAAATTTCTTTTCGAACCGGTAGTCAATATAATATTATACCGGGGGAGGAGAGCTACCGCAATCGGTATTATATTATAATATTATATAGTCAGTCTTCGGACGAGCGCAGCGCGAAATGATAATAATAATAATATTATGTATATACAAATAGATTGTATTCGTATTGTTCTCGGGAACGTATGCAAATCTGGTCGAATGCGTTTAGACCGCGTATTATATACATGTGTGTGTGTGTATACATTATTATATTATAATAATATATTACATGCACGCGCGGTGTGTGCGAACTGCGAACAGTGTGTATAATAACGTACGAGTATAATAATATTATGTGTGTGTGTTGAGTTGATGATCCGAGAGCACGATAGCGCCAAAGACGTCTACCCGACGACGAGACACACGTGTATATAATAATATATAATATATAGTGGTATATATAGGTAGGTATAGGTTAGGTTAGGTATACGCGTATTATTATGGCGTACGTGTACGTAATTAAAAGCCGACATGGAAATGATAATATTTGTCCGTCGTGTCCTGCACAAACGGTCCGCATCGTACCCTCATCTATATATACGCGTGTAGGTTTCTCTATATATATATGTATACCACTATAACCATACCCTATATACCATATTATATGCGTAATATATAATATATTAGTAACGCGCCGATCCCCCTCGGTTGTTTTATATACCGAATACCAAATACCCCGTTGAAATATTATGCGCGACGATGTTTCGGACCGATATATATATATTATGTTATATATGTATAATACACCTATTGTATAATATATAGATGCTTTGCCGTGATATTATATAGTAGCAGGTACATAACATATTCGTGGGCACTCACTTTGCATTGCATATTATATTATAATATTATTGTTAGGTCAACTTAATATTATTATATAAATAGTGTACCGTGAGCCACGAGGGTTTTCATCTGACATTCGAATATATTTATTTATTACAACATATATATATATTTATATACGAATATTGTGTTTACATCTACCTATGCTACACAAAACATCGTAGGTCTGAATTCAACATCGAAATTAATACGTAGGTACTTCGTACATATCGTATATTTATACGCACACATTGCATATTATGAGATATATATTATTATAATAGTAATATAACGACCGATCTTTATTTTATTTGGCGAGTTAAATTCAAGCAGATTCTTGCATTATGACTTTATTGTTCCCTTACCCCCAAGTAACCCGCATCTTGGATAAAGCATTTCTTGGCACGACGCGTTCGAAGACCTGAACACTGTCTCTCGGGATCCTTGAACTAAAGCGCATCGCAAACGGCTGATGCTCCGCCATTAGAAGTTTGTTCAACATTTTATGAATTTCCAACCTCAATTTCTTTTTCCTTCTTAGAAAACAACAATCTCTTATGAAAAAATCAATTCGGTATTCGACCGGGATTAAGCACGACTGGAGCTCTATGCGCTACTAGAAAATTGTTATATATAGCGTATATAGCGAACTTATAAAAAGCTAATAACGGTTTCTTTAGATTTGGAAAAACCTTTCGATACGGTTAAATGTTAACCATGTCAATTATGATGTACTTATGGAATTTTTGTCTGAAATTTTTACCAAGTTTTGGAATAACTAATGAAAATTGTATATGGTTCATAACAGAAAGCAAGCAAAGTTTCGACTAATGGCGTTTCTAGCGCTGAGGGGCTAATCAAATATGGAGTACCGCAAGCCCTCTGTCCCTTGGACAAGTAGGGGAGAGTGGGCACAATTGTAACATTTTTCATAAATTTATTTATTTCTGCCAAAATTCTAAATTTTTTGAATCGTTTATACTTTCAATTAGTAAAGTAAGTTGTTGCCTTTCAAAATATGTGTGTATTGAATCTTTATTTCCACATAATTTTGAATTGGTATAAATATAGAAAAAAAAAATATGTTACAATTGTACCCGATACAGGGTACAATTGTAACAGCACTAGGGACAGATGTAACATACATGATTTTTACTTTTTTGTATTATTGTAAAACATATACTATATAACAGTTACATTTAAATTAAATAAAACATAACTTTGGTAAACAGATTACCTTAAATAGCAACATAATTTTTTACTTTTAAATTGTTAAAACAATTATAGCATAATAACCTTTAATTAAAATAAAATATAACTTTGGTAAACAGATTATCTCAAATAATAAATTGTTATATAACTTTTTACTTTTAAATTATTAAATGTGTATAGTATAATATGATTTAAATAAATTAAAATAAAATAGGTGGAATAGTGTATCACTGAGGGTGACTGTTACATTTGTACCGCTTCAATATTTTTGTAAATACTTAAGTATGTAGTTTGTCTTCAATAAATTATATAGAAATCATAGTTCTGTAGGTTAGGTTTTTATACAAGCAGTTGTCCATTATCAAGCCTAGATTAAGGGGTCCGAGAGGGGCGGGGGGTTCTGACCCTGGGCCCACAACAGATATCGAACAATAATGTGCCCCTAGCGGGTAGTACGTTTCCCATAGTATATAGATAGTGGATATATTATAACTATATGGCCACGGGCCCAAAATTATCTTAATCCGGCCTTGTCCATTATACTTCAAACTGGTAAAATAAGTATTAAAAATTAAAAATTGACAATAGACAAAAAAACAGGACGTATGACATGCATGTAAGTTACACAAATAAGTGCATAGGGAATAAGTTCTTGGATTACCCGAGTCCAATTAATTTTAACGCAATTCCTCTGTATCTAAAAAAATATATTTTCAACAATGAAAACAAGAAAAATCATATATATAACAAATAACAAATAAAAAAGCTACCTAGTGTAAACTATTTGTTACTTAAACATTAAATATATATGCGATTGTATATCAAAATAGGAGATTAGTTTTATATTTATTATGTTAACCTTGAGCCTGGAGTAAATTATAAATAATAATACATACAGTTAAATATTATTATTTTACATTCTAAATAATAATAAAAAATATTGGGTAAGTGAATGTCGCTCTACTGTACAGTAGGTTACAAGTGGGTCTATGTATAAAGGATTTTATTAAACTTGAATTCAACGATATAATATCATTGTATAAGAGAAACGATTCTGAGCGGAGACGGTTTGTCAGTCTGTATATTGTTATTATTTATTATATCCTATAAGTTGAATTTATATTATAATAGGTATTATTATTTTTTATTCGTTTCTATGGTAATAAACAAAGCGTTAGTAATTAAAATCCCATTTTTAGCGGTTTTTTGTGATTTGTCGGTGGTTTTTACTGTGGCGTTAAATAACTATTGTGAGAAAATCGAAAAATTACCTTTTTAAGTACCATATTGATCCAATTTGCTAAAAGATAAGGTACTAAGTGTTGAAATCGAAGCACTCCTTCTGGTAGATATTTTGTATACAGAATGTAAAAAAAAAAAAAAATAAATAAATAAACACCATTGTAAAACCACTAGCTTCCTCGCTCCGCTCAGAATCTAAAAAGCTTAAAGAGTCTAAATATTTCGAAAATTTCAAATAGGTATCTTTAGTTATTCGTTTATGAGTTATAAGTACTTACACATTACACACAAAATCAACTGACAATGGCAAAACAGTACAACACTAAGAAAAGATGGTGATGTACGTCAGTTAATCATTTCGATAGAACACATTATCGCTGTCAGATAATTAATCATATACGATATTATATGATGCTCTTTCAATTACATATAATACGGTAATTATGTAGTTTTATCCATTTCATAAAACGTGCGCGCTTTGACAAAATAGTACACACGCGTATGGCGTATCCCTGCCCCTAGGTACGAATATAATATAGATAGTATAATACATAATATTATTATATTAACAATATAATACCATATTTGATTATAAATAATATTCAATCAATGATAGTACGTATGGCGTGTAATATGTCCTCAGACTTCAGAGCATGTAGCGTAGGTAGGTACTACTGATAACAGGTATTAGGCGGTACACGATGTGCCCCAAGTAACCTACGAACACTGAACAGTATTACAATATTATATTATATAATAAACATCACACTCGCATTTTGTCGACCGACACTCCCTGTCGTCCGCGACAAACCATATTTTTTTACCGAATTAAATTTTGTTGTCTTGTGGCGCGGGAAATCTGGATTCCAGCGCTGCGGCGGGGCAGGGACATCCGGTTGGGGAAAAAAAAAATAACCGCACAACACATTATATGCTTTATATAATATATATAATATTTAAACGCTCGTGTACGAATAATATGTGTCCATGTGTATAATATTATAATGGAATATTATTATTTTTTACAAACTCTCCGCGGGGCCGAGCTGCACATACCTATACATATGTATACCTACCTACCTACCTACCTACCTACAATATAAATACACGATATCATACCTATAGATGTTATCGGCCGCTATAGGTTTGGCGATATTATTAATTGCCACATGTATGTATATATATATATATTGGTGAGTGTGCGTGTGTGCGTACGTAGCTGTCGTATTATTATATGTATACAGGTATGATATTAATAACATTATACAGCCGGTATATATATATAAACCTGCAGTGTTGTACACGACTATATTATAATAATGTGTGTGTGTTTACGGTGTGCGCCGTTCCCGTCGACGGTATAGATTAAATCGCGGTCGTGTTTTCCGCCCGTCAAAACCGTAGGTACCTATACACATATATGTATATATATTTACGCGATATTATATACTTTTATATAGGTACCTATACGTCGTTATAACGGCAGTACTTATATAGGTATACACGGCGTGTACTTGGGGTATTAATTTTCTCGCTTATAACGCGTCCAAATCGTATACATCCGACGGCGGGCCTGCCGCTGGAGCAGCACGCGCGCTAATATTATTATGTAAGCGCCGCAGTGAGGACGATCTGGCGCCGAGGTGCAGCCATGAGTACGATGCGATGAACAGTGATATCGTACCTAATATTAATTATCATAATATATTATATATAGGTAGTAGTCAGTTACCCATAATTTGGTATGCTGGTACATATATCTACCGTCACTGTAGCCTTTGCAGGTTTTTGTGCGACCCGAAGTGCGCCATAGTCAGTGCTAGACTCAGAAAATTATTATCATTAACATTATTACAAACATGAAATTTGAGTCCCCAGCTGATAAACCACAGGTGCCTTTGTTACCAACAACCCATTTATTGCATCCTTAAATTTAAATCCTTAAACCAACAATCATCTAATAACTTATAATAGATGCTTAGGTACAAGTTTAAATCTGCATATGAGCGTGAGTAACTGCGTTTGGGTATTTTGGCAGGCAATAATTGAGGTAATATTAGTATTTTTTTTAAACATATCAGTAATAAAATAGGTTTATTTTTCTATAGACATAATATTTCTGACTAAACAGAATTAAAAAATAGCATATATATAATGAAATTCCTCAAATGTGGTGAACTCATTTTTATTTTATTAGTATATATTATGTATAGTAGCGCACCAACCCAATGCATTCCGAACCGAATTCTGTCGATCCAACGATGGTCTAATTCATATTATTATTTTGCTAAACGTCCAACAGAACGCGGCGTTTACGGTATTTCCAGCAGTGAATACTTCGCATTCAACTTTCAATATTTCAGAATCCATCGTACTAAATACACCGCTCATAATCAGTACACATACGCGTTTAGTAGAAGTATATATAGCCATATAGGTATATATAAGCATCAAAATACATAAAATTATATTCAATATTAAGTTTCATCTGTGACGTGAACGGAATATAATTATTGTAATTTACGATCGTCCGAACACCGTCGACACCAAAAATCGTATACACTCGACGGCGGTTGAAAACACACATTTAAAAACATTAGTCTCCGGAAAAACTTTGGGGGGTCTACAGGACTCGTGTGCATCGATTGCGCGTATTATTGCGTTGTTGGCAGCGGAAGTCGTATAATTTTTCTTGCGCACTGCACGCGTGATAATAACCGGTACCTATAATATTATAATAATAACCTGTGTGCGAGCAAAGCAAACGATGTCGTATTATTATACTCGTCCAATTTATAAAGGTAACAGCGTTATAGTTTTCGAAAAAAAAATTCGACGACAACAAACACCAGTGTGTGGTGGTGATGCATGGAGTATGCACTGTGTATTATTTATTATATTATGTAAAGGTGTACACAGCTAGATAGTTCATTATTATTATAATTATTATTAGTTTATTGCCCACCTGTCTATACTATTTTAACCTATCCTATTAATATTAATGGCGCCGTGATACGATTTGCACGTGATACACATTATGTAAATAATTCATTAAATCCATATACAGGTAGGTGGTTCACCGAGTATATTATGTTTCCCCACTCGCAGACTGCAGTGCGCGTATCTCTTATCCCTATATCTCAATATACGTTCCTATATAGGCGGAAAAAAATTCGATCGCTCGCGTCATTCGTTTTCGGGGTCGCCCACGTCGGTTCGTTCGATCGCGATAACTACAATAGGTATAGGTATACCTATACTTATACTTATACCTTGTATTATAATAATCGCATTGTGTTCGCGCAGTAATCACAACGAGTTTGCAGAGGACCGCGATGACCACGCGGGGCTAGAAGACTGCAGCAGTGTCTTAGGTCCTCGTGAACGACTCCGCGAAACGGGCGTGCGGAGATTGATAAAAAAAAGACCCAAATAATAATATTTAAAAAAAAATAAATAACGGGAAGACGGAGAAAACCGTCGTCGTCGTCGCTATTTCATGGTCCGGCCTGCACGAGGCGGAGACGACGCGACTTGATATATATTATAATAATAATGTGTACGACGATATAGGTAATATTATTACATAAACGGGCACACGCGGCGGCGGCGGCGGCGAGACCAACGACGCGGTCGGCCGATGGGAGTTCATTCATAAAAATTAATATATCCGCCGCGTGTTGCCCCGGAGGCGCCTCGTTCCCATTCTTCCTCTCCGGCCGACGGCGACTGTGTGCATACGTATATGCATTGTAATGTGTATATACTTGCGTGTATAATATATTACAATATACGGTTCTATACGTATAATATGTTATGAGATATACAATATTATCGTATACATAAGCGCGCAACTTCTTACCCCGAGACCGGTTTTCTTCGTTTTCCCCGTCCGCAAAGCGTTCGGGTCGCGCCTACATTTACCGCGTACATTATAATATTATCGCATGCACACACACACACACACACACACACACACACACACACACACACACTTAAGCGCATACCACCGCGGGCGCCCGACGTGTACGCCGCGGCCGACTGGCGCCCGGTTTGCCGATGAAATATATTATATGGCGGCGGACGAGACGCGAAGAACGCTGCTCGTGTGTGCGTGTCTTGCGGATGAATGAAAGCGACGTGCGTTCGTGTGTGTAGAAACGATATGCGTTGGACCAACGCGGTATACGCGGTCGTCATTTGTACAAAAATAATATGTGATCTTTAATATTATTATATAACAAGTACTTATTATAGCTGAACATCCACCGCGACTTCGCCCGTGTGCGGTTTTTGTCTGTGGCAAATCCTATGTACATGCAGTAAGCATATACGCTACATATAGGTGTATCTCAGTTTTAGTGTGACGGACAAATTGGCGACAGTGTACCTATAGTCTTGTGAAGTAATTCGAACTAGCGATGGGCAACCGCAAGTAGCGAATTGGATTTAGAACTTGGCATATTTTTTTAACGTGACTTGATCTATTTACTCGCTGTAAACTTTTCTCCAAAAACAATATCTGAGATTTTCGTCAAATTCAATTCAGTAATTTTTGAGCATATAAGCTTCACGCAATATACACTTGGTATTAAGATAAAGTTTCTTTATTCGTGGCCATAAGCGCAGTGATTGCATGATGCATGCTTGTACCTGATCTGCTGAGTAACCAATGATAATCGCATTTACATAGAAAATAAAATTAGAAAATTAGAAAATTTACTAAAAATAATATTAAATTCTACTATACTGTATACTATATAATAATCTGTAACCATTTATAAACGAAAAACAGTTTCCACTAAGAATCTCAAGGTGGTTCCTGTTTGACCAAATTTTTAAAATTCGAATATTTGAAAATCCTTTTTTAGATTATTAAAGGAACCACTATTCCAAATTTCAAGTTTGTACGTTTTGTAGTTTTTTAGATGTAGCGATGACTGAGAGAGTGGTATTTGGATTTTATATCATATGCCTATACATAAATTGTATTCTATACTGCTAGCTTTAGCCTGACTTCCCCGGAGAAAAAATTAACAGACGTTAAGTACGGCACTACATAATAGGAGTATTTATCGACTTTATAGTGTATACCTCGGTAGCAAGGGCAAATCATTCGCTTCGGCGTTCCTTGTGAACGAGTTCGACCGAGATGAGCATATCCTCCCGTGGCTTAGACATAATTTAATACTTGGTACAAACACTACAAACTATACTCTCTAAACTTTCCTATAATATCTCTAAGAACAATCTCTTTCGTTAGAATTAGTCGAGTAGTTTTTGAGTCTATAAGCTACAAACATAATATGGACGGACGATTGTAAACTCTCCCGATTTCTATGACCTGTAAATTCTCCCGGGTCTAGTTAAGTACTAAAGTACCTACTACCTGAAGGGTGCGCGTATAAACTCTCACAAGTCTGCAATAACTTCGTTTATATGGAAATTGCCTTTTGTGGTACATTTAAATTTTTCAACAATTTATTAAATATTATTATCTTTTATTTAAAAACAAAGCCAATGGCAACCCTCCTAGAACCGATTGACCAGCAATAGTGCTTTCCTCTACAGTCGTCGACGTGGTACCTATACGTTATATACTTATATAGAACAAATATATTTACAAACTGCACTTAAGCACTAATGTTAGTATTATTACTATTAAGGATACTGATAGCATATAGGGCATAATCATTAAGATTCGCCAAGTATTTACTATTCACTACTAATTTGTAATTGGTAAATATAATCATAGTTTTCACTTCTTTCATACCCTAATTATATATGTGTAACTGTGTAAGTGTCAAACTCGGCGACCAGAGTTATTATTTAGATTAGAGCATTTAAGTTAGGATTTAGGTTGGAAAATATGTGCGATTATACATTTTATAGTGTTGTCGTTGACTTATACATATAACAGAAATTTTTAAAAAGATGCTCAACCTCAATATTCTGTTCAGGAGTGCTCCACTACAATACCAATTAGTATATGGTGAAGTTTGATGCAATTATATTATACATGACTATATAATTATTTAAACAATATAAACGATATTATCTTAATATTATAAAGCAAACTCTATAATTATCATTTCAGTTGTTGACTCATCAATTTGGATTTAAATGTATGAATGTACGTAACTACTTGTATTGATAACTTAGGTACTTAATATATATTATGGACTTTCAGTATTTTTAATCAGACAACTCAAAACTCACAGTGTAAAAATTATAATTAGTTGATATAGGTAGGTACTCAATCGCAGTACAACTACCAATGCTGGTGTATGCTTAATTATTGATTACCTATTCTCTATCATCATTTGAAAACATATTATTTGTTCACTCTTTTGAATTGCATAGCTTTATCAAGTATAATTATTATAAATATTATAGAAAAAAATTGTTTATTTGAATACACATAAAAATGATTTAATATATTTTATGGTATGTTAACATTATTATTACAGGTTTCGAGTATGTAAATAACAAATAATAGTTTACACACTTATGAGGTCAAATCAATCAAACGAGTTAACCAACGGGTACATTGAAATTATTTTTAATGGGGTTCTGGTTTGATGATTAGAAATTATATATCATGCGTTTGTGGAGATGTATATATCCATATTATGTATTGTCGTATTGATGTAAAGCATAATATACCTGCTAGCTAGCTTTTAAATTATGAAAATCAATAAACTATTTTGTCAATATAACTATAGAATGTTTAATAATTCTAATATTATTTTATATATTTCTAATATTTAAATTAACTTATTGTTAAAAAAATAATGTTTTTCTCGTGTTGCACGTGCAAAATTGTACTCAATATAATAATAACAATAATATTTTATTTACAGAATGTAATATACGTACACAGATACGTAAAATATATTAACTATACAAGGGTAAATATTGTATGGTTCAATAAAGATCAATTGTTTTTGTTAGTTCATCCTCTAAAATTAAGTTTTGAAAAATATGTTATTTCGTTTTATTTATGTGACTGTTGCATGTGAAATACTAAAATAGAATAGTATATATACTTTATATAGTGTATAGTATATACATGTATACTTGTTGGAGTACTATCAAATAAAAGCTTTGAAAGTTATTTACGAGTATCATAAAACAATTTCAAGGATATAATATATTTATATATGCGAGTATGCAATTTTATGTATAAGGTTAAATATTACAGTAAAGTATCTATATTAAAAAAAATGTACTCGGCTTATTTATTCAGTTGTTTAGAATATTAGTTATCCAAATTTACTATTATAAATAAAAATATAAAATGTATTAAATTTAAAGAAATTACGCAACAGACAACAGTTGTATACTTATAAATTAATTGAAATAAGTAGATAATGTTCATAAAATTATATATTCAATATAATATTAAAATGTATAGTCCTACAATAATTTTAACTACCTATCGATTTATTTATCCATATATTATTATTATTTTTATTTTAATCCACAACCCACACTCGAAAAGCCACGTATAATTTAACTATAGACAAGTTATTCCTTGAAAATGCATAGCTTAAATAGTTTTTACACACTTTTCTTAAGTTTGCTTTCACGTCTGTTTGTATGTCTGTAATGAAATATTGCGCTCTCGATTTGAGGCACTTTTTGACGAAGAAAAATTCTGAAAATTGGTATAGACTTTGGTCTTGGATGACAATACAATAATTCGTTGTAATTTTGGGACCCGGACCTCCAGATCGGCGATGACGGGTGTGAAAAGTCATCTCCGAGGAAGTACAGGTACGAAGGGTTTCTCTGGGGCAAGGCGGGTTTGTCGGGGGGTTTTCGGGGTAGCTAAAACCGAATTTGAGGTCTAACAAATGCCCTGAAGTCCCCGGCATCACCCTACACGGATTCTGCAGTGGTACAGCTAAGACTGTACTGCTCAAGCTGCAGATCCCCGTGTAGCAACGGATTGTCCCCACGACGTCGCCGTAAAACCCCGTTTCCTCTGTGTGCTTCTGCAGTGATACAGCTCACGACTGTAATACCATCAATTAAATACTATTATCCAACGTAGATGGATAATTGTAGGTATATGACTGAAGAGACGAAGATACTATAAGAAATAAATATTAAATTATATATGATTTTAGATATTATTCCACATATTTCATAGTTTATAAATAGTAAGTACATAGAAGAGCTTTAGAAGAACTACGAAAGAAATACATAGAATAAACTCATATATTATCACATGTCAACAATGTACAATCGTTTTTTAAATGGGCGTATGTAATTTGCACCAAAAACAACCCCTCCAAAAAAATATTTATGTAATTTGCGCCATATCTAAAAATTAATTTTGGCAATTTGCGCCACTTTTTAAGGTTGTAGTTTGCGCCACACATAACTTAATAAAAGGGCATTAAGTAATCCGTGCCATCGTTTACCTGCAAAAATTGTAATTTGCACCATTTTAAAATAACTAAATAATCAAGTTGATTTCAATAGAAAATCAGTAATATTATAATAATTCTAAATAAACGTATATAAGTATAGGTACCTACTCTATGTAGTATGTAGGTAAATTCAAAGCTGGGCAAATTAATGATTTTTTTTAATTCAGTTAAGTTAATATGCACCAATAATAAAAAGTTAAAAGTTAATTTAACTAAAGGTTAACTTAGTTAAGTTAAAAGTTAATACACACTTTTTGTTGACTTTTTATTAAGTCAAAAAAAAGTTAATTTGTTTACACAACGCTAGCGTGCTTAATTTTTTTCCAACCCAAAACTAAATTATAGACTAGGTATATAGTGGCGTGTTGACCGTGATTTTGAAGGACAGTTTCCCGATAGTCTTAAAAGGGTGCCGGTTGGGTGAGTACTGGATTTAGTGAGAAATTGTAGTACAAGATTAACTTCATCTGAAGATGATATTTAATAAGAATAATAACTTAAACAATAAGTATTATAATAAGTAGTGAAGGGGTGGTACCTTACCAGGTAGGTCATTCAAAAAATAAATTGCCCAATAAAATACTTCACTTCGCCATGCCACTGCTATATAGTGTTTATACTTTATAGTTTATACAGTATTTCCATATAAGCTAAATTTGAATGATATAAATTGTTAACTTTAAACAATTCACGGTACCTAAATATTTTTTGACATGAAAACGAAATAGGCCAAAATGGTGAAATATAAGGACTTAAAAACAAAATAAATTAACTTAACTTCTTAAAATGAAAAATCAATTCGTTAATTTCACGTTAATTAAAAAATAAATGTAGTAAGTTAACAGTTAAGTAAGTAAAAAGCAAAAGTAACTAGTTAAGTTAAAAAGTTAAAAGGAAGTTAACTTTTAAACTTAACTTTAACATTTTAACTCATTAATGCCCAGCCTTGTATTCTAAAATAGAACAAACTAGATAAAAATATAAATTTATCAAGCAATTCGGAGAAATGCAAACCCACGGAGATCAATTAATATTACACATATCATTCTTTCCATGATATCGCAGTGTTTTTGGTTTTTGGGAGAGGGCGTCTAAGATCCGGTGTAACCGGGATTATTTACCCCCGTGAAATTTTACTCCTCCGGTAATATTTCACTAGAGAATATTTACCCACCGGTAAAATTTCACTAGAGAATATTTACCTCCCGGCGAAAAATTCTGGGGGTAAAATATCACTAGTGAATATTTACCCACCAGTAAAATTTTCCTAAAAAATATTTACCCCCCCGGTAAAATGATCGGGGGTAAAATTTCACTAGATATATTATTTTAATAGTTTTACATGAATATTTGTACAGATTGCAGGTTAATTTATTATTAGCAGGAATTATGTTAAATTTGTTTAATTATTTCTCAAATTAACTATACTAATTAACTATATTAATTAGTTTTTTTTAATTTTTTAAATGTGTATAAAATACAATCAAAAAAATGAAAAATACAAATTAATAGTAAAAACAATAAACATACATAATTAAACATACACATTTCACTAGATATTGTTTTTTAATAGTTTTAAGCAATAATTATTTAAAATTTATTTATATTCCTACTTATCAGATTAACTATAATAATAACATTTATTTATTTATTTATTTTTTTTTATTGACACGTGTATAAAATATAAAAAAAAATTAAATTATATAAATAATCAAAATAATCAAAATAATCAAAACAATGAAAAATACAAAGTAAAAGTAATAAACATATAAATTAATAATTTGTGATTGTCAGGTAAATATTATCATCATCCTGAAAGCAAATAATATTATTAGATACTGAAATGTAGTAATAGTGTACTTATAAGTTTAAAATACTTTACTTGTTTATCAAAACCAGCTATTTTTTTTCACTTTCAACACAACTTCCAAAGTGG
>NC_042494.1:55338553-55339451 GCF_005508785.2 Acyrthosiphon pisum
TCGATCCCGCTATCTCTACAGGGGCATCTAGTGTCATCAATGTGCTAATGGACGATCCGGTACACGGTGAATCGATGGTAACTGCAGGGCCACTCCGCGGACGTAACTAACGGCAATCCAATTTCGAGTGCATCGCCACTGGAATTTGCACCTACTGCCATATTGGGAAATGACACAGATCTCTTGCAGTTCACTGGCAGACTATGGAAATCGCAGTTTTCCGAAGGTTTCTGTCCATTTTCCCGGATATCGTCGACAATTGTATTAACCGGCAGTATTATATTGGGCGTAGACTTGCACCCGGTCTCTAGTGCTTCAGCTGCGGAATTTTTAGGAATGTTAGGACATGATACAGCCCTTTCGTGCACCAGCAAACTAGGAAAATCACCGATTTCCGACGATTTCTGTTTACTTTCCTGGAAATTGTCCACAGCAGGAATTGTTATATTTGGCATTGATTTCCATCCAAACTCTGTTACTTTGGCTGCAGGATTTGTCCGCACGGCCATGTTAGGTAAAGATATAAACTTTCTGTGAACCGGCAAGCTGTTGAAATCGCAACCATCTAACGGTTTCGGTCTATTTGACCGAAGATCGATAAAAACCATTTGCATAATTTCGTTCTCGGAGAGTTTCTGGTTAACAGATGAACTACTGTCGTGTGTTGCTTTATTTGACATGGTGGTTTTATGATGAACGTTGAATAAACAGATTATAATATGAAAAAACGATTTAACTTTTAGACAAAAGTAGATAAATTTATTTGTAATGTTCGCAAGACGTAACAAATTAATACTGATTGGTAATAACTGTGACACAGAAACCAATAATACATTTTCCAAACACTTATATGCACATAGCAACAAGATGTTTGTTGATTTGGTAAAACTGAAGGTAT
>NC_042494.1:55339501-55391851 GCF_005508785.2 Acyrthosiphon pisum
TGAACAAAGAAGTGTATGTGAGACTTAGCTCAGCTTTAAATGTTTTGTATGATGCACCACCCACTTTTAAATTTTTCATTATTTTTTTGTATTTTAGTGTGCTGTCGCCGCGGGAGTACAGAAAATTATTTTTGTCTTTTATATTTTTTTAAATATGTTTTTTTAGAAAAGTGTGTTTTTAAAAAAAAAAATTTTTATTTTTTTTTTAACATGCAATTAAAAAGCGATTAGTTAAAAATTATCATATACACTGTAATTTATTATAACTTTGAGCAAGAAATCAAAAGTAATATACATTTATTTTTACTTTTTGTTAAAAACGATTAAGGCTTCTGTTTAGTATTCTTAAAACGTTTAAAAAGTTTCTCACAATTGTGTGTCGAATAGATATTATAAATGTAACTTTTGATTTCCATAAACCAAACTTCAGTTATAATTATGAGTGATTGCGTTTTTCTAAACTAATAGGTTTTAATTAGGTTTAACTTTTTAAGTGAAATAAGAATATAACTAATAATATTGCTTTATTGTAAATAAGAATATTAAAATTAAATCGGAGGAATGCAACGTGACCATTGAGTATATTATTTGTTTCTGATCAATTTTTTTTTACTATAAGTATTTTATTCGAAAATTAAAATAATTATAAATTTAGTAGAACATTAGGCCGAGACCGATAGATAGATGTACCTATCTATTTACATACATCATATAATATTATATTAATCTACTCTAAGCAAGAACTTTAAACTTAAACTAAATAAGCTATAAAGCTTTAATAACAATAGAAAAAAAATAGGATGCTTAAGTAATTGATTAGGTACGATTTTCCTAAAATAGACAAAAATATTGAATAGTTTTCAAGATAGTTGAAATTTATCACTTTTCAATTTACTTTATTAATTCGTATATCTATATATATATATATATTTAAACGATTGAATAGTTTTTAAAAAAAATGGTATAATAGGCAGATATGATATAATATATTATACCTATAAATACATATTAAATACGTATATACTAAGGGTGTACGCACTCAGCACTGTATAATATAAGATACTTTTTTTTAAACTAATTATTGTAGTTTGACGCTTTTTTTACGGTGCGTTTAATATAAGAGTATAATATCTTCAGTGGAAATTAATTAATTTTAATACTGCAGAAATAACCAACAAAAACTTAGACCAAGTTAAACTTTTGTCCGTAAAGAACCTATATACTCTGTGCGCAGCACAAGTTCTTTAAGTTTTAAGGACGCAGATACAGACTGTGCGCCGAACTTCGGACTTTGTATTTGGATTGTAGTCTAAAACTTTAAAACGCCAAAGGCTAGATGCTTTTTAGTAATTGCACGATAATTGTTACATAATATAATATATATTATTTAATGATCAATCCGAACTGGGAGAACGAATGAAATAATGATATAGGTAGGTATAGTGGGTATAGGTATAGGTATATTTTGGTTTCAAAGTATCATATTATTATCGTGTTTTGACTTCCAGAAATCAATTAACAAAGCTAGCATATTGTTTAATTTGGAATAAGCCCTTTACAAGTTATCGGGGAAAATGTCGAATTCCGCATAAACTGCTGCAGCCTACAGCAAGATATACCGCAATAATACATTATAATAATAATAATAATAATATGTATCATCCATCGTAGAAACACGAGCCGAACTCCGTGTACTTCGTTACGTTTATAGCATATATATAGTAGGTAGGTGGGTAGGTGGGTATCGTGTACCTTTTTGGGAAAACGATCGATTTGTAAATGGGTTGTATTAATATAATTCCGAGCGCGGCGGCGATGTCAGGTGACAAAACGTTTGGCGTTTCACCGCCGCCGCCGCCGCCGTCACGCCCAAGTCGTCAAGTCGGAGATGTGGCTTTATGCGACGACGACGTCGACTCGAAACGATCGAATACCATCTCTACATATTAATCTATACTTACTTATGGGATACCTATATATCGTATACGACGACGCTGTATAACAATCGGAGAGCGGAGGAAAAAAAGAAAAGTAAAAATAATAAAACACAGGCGAGGCAATAAATAAGAACGGGAAAAAAAACACCGACGTGCAGCGGCGGTGAGCGAATTTATATCGATTCTCGATTTGGCCTAATGACGCCCGTGGGAAGCGCGTGTCGCCGGGCCGGGCCGGGTATATTATATTATATTATATTATACAATGAGCGGGCGTGGTCGAACCTATAGAAAAAAAAAATAATAAAGGAAGAGAAAAAAAGCGCCGCACAAGTCCGCGGCGGCCGTAACACGATACGACGTATAATGCGCGCCCGTTGACGTTCGATATGGGAATGATGGCGAGTGAATGACGAGCGAGTGGCGACGAGGCAATAATATTATTATATTCTATTGAACGAATAATCCGATATTATTGGCCTGCGCTGGCCTGCAGAGAGGTGCATCCGTGTTTCGTATATTATAATATATTAATATAATATAATATTTTATTATCATTATTATTTTAGCCACAATTAGTCATAATCTACATCAGCATATTTTGTCGGTGAGAGGCCGAGGGGGGGGGGGTCGTTCACGAGGACTTAGCCCTCTCGAACCGTAAATCTTCAAACTACCTACTAACATTTGTACATGTGACGGTATATTAGAGGAACCTATATGTACCTATACACAAAAAAAGTTTATAAAAACGCATTTGTGATTAGGTACTGCTGTCATAGCAATATGCATTATGTTTAATTATTATTATTAACACTTAAGTAATAGAAATATTTTATAAATGTCCTGTTTATGACTTATCGGGAATGTTATATGTTCCACTGACATAATGGGTACCTGCGTAAAGTCATATTTGTGATGAAAAAAATTATTTAAAACGTAGATAATGGGAATTGTGACTTGAACAATTTGTTAGTGTTATAAATCATGTACAAAAAATTAAGTACAATATAATTTATGTTCGAATAATTATATTTGTACACCATTAAAAGAGTGTGGTACTGCAATAACTTATTTTTTATATGAGAACCGTTCCTTTTTGTATCAAACTGTATATATACTATAAGGATGATAGTTCTTAAAAATAGTTTGACAAAAATATGAAATATTTGTATGTAATTTGAATCTAGTATTTACATTATACTCAGAACACGATTAAAAAATTATAAAATGTATTGATACAATAGTATTATTAAGTACTATAATTTTCAAATCATCGATGCCCCTATATATTTTCCAAATCTATTATCATGAACCTATATTGTTCAGTGTACCTAATGCCAAAAAATTGGGAAACTATTCGTTCGAATTTTGATTTAGATATTTACATCAAAAATCAAAATAATAAAAAAAGTTATTTACTGAATAATTTAAAGTGAAAAGGGGGTTGAGCTAAGCCCTCGTATTAAAAACTGAAGTTCATAACAGCACAGCACACTTCATTAAAAATCAAAACACGAAAACTGAACGGTACAACCAATTCAAATAAAATCAAAATCGACTAAAGAATATTCAAAAGCTAAAATTATTAATATTTAAGTTTTTTCTTAGTTTATAGTATCCTTAGACCTTGAGTAGAACAAAATATAATAATATTGATGAAACGTATTACAGAAATCGCTGTACGAATAATTTAACATTAAAGTAATTAAAACCGTAATGACAATATTAGTATACCTAAATATCTACTTAAAATTAATTATTTATACGTAAACATGGATTGAATGCTTATTATAATTAATTTGTTATGAATTACATACACAATACATACTACCACAACAATGTTTTGTACACGTATATAGATAATATTATGTGTACTACATGTATAATTATAAGGTATAGAGGATTAGGTACTTACCGTAATTAGTATCTGTTTCACTCAATTAAATATAAAAAAAAATAAATCAAGGTGAAATAAAAATATTCATTGTTATATAAAACGTAGGTATTTCTTAAAATTTATATTTTATTGTGCTATTAAAAGACTTGCCGACTTTAATGAAAATATAATTAAAATATAATATGAGTACCTATACTATTTTTTCCAATATATAACAATTTAAAACGTATTAAACATTTTTAATGTGCATTTAATTAATCGATTAAAATAATAAATTGTAATAGTTTTAGAAAAAAATTATAATTGAAACGCAAATCAATGAATACTCATATAATTATAATAAATAATGTAATGATATTATTAATATAATATTGATTAAATATTTGTTAATATTATGTATAAACTTTAGGTATAAGCCAGTTCGCAATTATTAAATTGAACAAAATGAACAATACTGATGTCAAAAGATTAAACTGTATCATAAATTAAATTATGTATAGTATAAAAAGTATGGAATTAAATAACTATGTGTTTATTTTGTATTTAAAATGTGCATCTAAATCGATTAGGTAATTTCAAACACATTGATGTTTCAACGCGGATGCCGCAATGTTTAATATCTATAATTAAAGTGTTGTGGTTATTGAACTTTAAAAAGTAAATATTATATACGTAATATTTGAGTAGTGAGTTCACACAATATATTGTATATGTTTAGCAGTGTTTTGTAACTTCGTTTGATTTGGATGGTTTTTGTTTAGGTTAATTACTCGTTAATTTTCTAACGTTGTAATACTATTGCATAGTAAAAAAATTATCTCATATATAAAAGTTGGTAATCAGTTTCCTAAAAATCATCCTTAAGAAATAGCTTAACATAAACATTTAGGATTTATTCATTAGATGACGTAGAGTTTTTGTGCTAAATACGTTACACCGGCGCATTTGTTGTCTCTGTCTTACAAGTGCGAAACATAGCAAATTTTGCGCTCAGCAGATCACGTTTAACTCTGTTGGTTTAAAAATTTGAGTGAATTTACCTCTTATAAAATTTAAAGTTAAGATGGTTATTTAGGGCATCTCTTAGGCATTTTGTTATATTTTAATTTTACAGTGATTTCTGAGTATTTTAAAATTGCAAATTGTTTGTATATCTTAGAATATTCATAACTCGATTTAAAATTGAAATATAACAATAAGTCTATATGAGATCCTAGATAATAATCTAATCTCTAAATTTTATAAAAGGTAAATTTACTCTAATTTTTAAACTAACAGAGTTCAACGTGATCTGCCGAGCGTAACATTTACTATGTTACGCACTTGTAAGACGGAGACAACAAAATTTAATATCCATGTAAGGTCCTCTTAAACATGCCAACAATTTAATGAAAAATATAAATGGCGGGTATTAAAAAAAAAAACAGCGATATACAATCCAAAACCTTTATAATAATTATTGCGTAAAAAAAATATACATTTTATACGTTTTATAAATATACCGTAACAACTATACAAAAATATTCGAAATCCAATTTTATATTTCAGTCAAGAATGGTCGGAATGAGATATTATATTATGGTTAAAATATGTATAACTCATCAATCAGCTTCTCTGATCATTCAATAAAAAAAACGAGCATACCTACACCAAGGGTACATCCTTAAAAAAATGCTAAAAAAACATATTTCAACGGATATGATATAATAATTATTACATTTCTGATAGATATAACATCGGTAATTAATCATTATTTACAATGCAATAGGTAACAAGATTTGCAGAACCTGGTAGTAACATTGTGTTTGAAGTTTGTAAATTCGAATACCTAACATATAGGCGCGGTGAGCATGGGTTCAGCAGAAAGTTGATGTGCTACATTTGCAAAATTTTTTTGTGTCGATTGATTGGTCCGTGGACCGCGGTTGTGAACAACTGCAGGCCTGGAAAATTCGTTAATCAATATCAGTAGGTAAAATAATGGATCTGAAACAATTTTTAATTTTTTTACTTTTTAGTTTTTACAAATTATACCTATACATTACTTAAATAGATACTTAGCTATAATTAAAATTAAAATTTTTACTATTGTAAGCTATATTAATACTTGAGGGGACACTAATTGTTCAGACATTTTAGCGTACCCCTACTATTATTTTTAAGGGGAACGCACATGACGTTCCATCATTCTGCATTCTTATCAAAATGCGAGGAATTCCATCGTGATTTGTTTTATGGATTATTTCATAACCGTGGATCTATAAATTATAATAAGTACCCATGACGTAATAGCCCTCACGGCTCAATAACGTTTAATGAGTTGTGGGGACGCTATTTTTTTGAAAGTAAACAGAGTCCCCCTACTTTAATTTTGCCTAGTCGAGCACTGATTATAGCCTCTGTATATTAATATAGCCTGCTACCTGCAGCAGTGTAGGTATACCTATATAATACAATTAATAATTTTCAAAATTCATTTGGCCGGATGTAAAAAAAAATAGGCCGCTTTATTCTGTATGCGCTGCATCTGCGATTAAAGTCTGCGCACGCCTGTACGATACCTGTTTAATAATATCTCGTGTGTTGGTCTTAATGTTTTTGTATGATGATATTATATAATATAGGTACCTTGAACTCTAGCCGTGATGTCCGAGGCAATCCTGAATTTTGTGATAGCTCTTGCAAGTTCTCGATAGGTATCTACAAGAAAAAATATCTCTAATTCGATCAGCCGTCCGACAGGCAATAATAATATTATAACACTTGCGTTTTTCGTCCACTATATATAGTACAATCCGAATTAATTTTATTACCCTCGGGCATCCATCTGACAGTTCAAAAAGTACACGCGGGACGTCCCCCATGTTATAATATGCTCGTGTATCTGTCTGTATAGATCTATACAACTGGAAGACGATCGTCGCTTATATAGTGTTTGAGTCATTGGCGGCGGAAACACCACGAGCGGAATAATAATAATAATATAATATAGCGTATAATGTACGACGACGATAAATTGTGTATCCGTGGATGGAGGGGGCGGGGGATGTGAATGACCGCGAGATAATATTATTATATACTTTAAATGTTGTACGCGGTCAATTATTTACAATTCGCAAACCATATTATACGAACGAGATGATCTCTCGGTTTGTGGTAATTTTCACGAAACTCGACGACGTTATAGGAGATAAGATAACGCATAATATGTATTACAGCGTCTGTCGTCTTGTTACGTAGGGGTATTAAAGTTCAAAAGAAGCCTGCACTACATATAGCATATTATCCTCGTATGATATTTTAGCATTCATTATGACTGCCCGCGCCACCCTTAGTCGATCCTTTTAAAAGATACGATACATTTATGATGTATAATTAATAAAATATTACATATTATACCGCGAAACTGTGGAGATTATGCACATGTGGAGATTGGAGCTGCCTTATAGACGCAACTTAGACATCTCAAACTGTTTCCGTACACCATAATTTCGATATTTAAAAAAAAAATTATAAATATAAACTATACATTATTATCGTCATATACTTACGAATGCAAGATGGGACAAATTACATTTATTATTAATTCTATTTCGAGTCGAGTTTTTTCAGAATATAAGCAATTAATAAAATATATAAGTCAAAGGCGACTACAGTACGAATAATAATATAATAGCGTTATATTTTAAATACAGATAGGGTCGTCAGTTGACGTTTTTTCGTTCTCTCGAATTAAAAAATAAAAACAAATAATGTACCTCCGTAAAAAAAAATAGTAGTATATTCCGGCGGAAGACGTTTGAATAATTAAATCTTATATTTCCACGCTAATCTCTCAATTATTATTATCTGTTGTTGTTCGTTGAATAAAAAAATATACGCGTTTTAAAATTAAACAGGTAGGTATACCTACACAACACTTACCTATATAATACTAATATTATTATGATAATTAAACGGACAGAGGTGCGTACATGAAACTATTTCGTATGCAGACAATAATGATGACGATATTATAACGCATAGGACAAGGGTTTTTTAATAGATATTATATAGTATAATATATACTTACCAGTAAATTAGTATTACAGTTTTTTTCTTTTTAATAGGTCACGCATGTAAAAACACTTAAATTTAGAAAAATCGTGGCGTAGTATTACGTTATTAATTTAACATTTTATTCGATTTAATCAGTGTAGGTACGCATATAATACAAGTCAAATATATTATAATATAGAGATATACCGGGCTGTCGACTGACGACAACGTGCTTTATAGTATAAGACGCAGGTATACACAATTCGGGGGCATTAATTAAAAATGTCAACACTCGACTAATAATAAACACACACAATATTATAATATATGTGCATATTATTAAAATATATCGATAGGCATCAAAACGACACGGCACGGCAAATAGCGCCACACTTGAAACATATAACATTACAAGCACATATTAACATTATTATTATAATATGTATTATTATTATTAAGCCTACCAATATTCTGTTGTCGAAATGATAATAAATCGTAGCTTAGCTAGCGATAGCTACCTTTGCCCGTATTATAGTTGTACACAGTACACACAATTTATACAATGTGTATCGTTATCGACACCGTAATCGGGTTTCAGTTTTATTTTGTCACTTATAGGAGACAAAACTTTCCAAAATCTACCAGTTCCGCGATGTTTATTCATGAAGCCGGTGCCGATTAATAAAACTAGATGTATATATTATAATATGTTAATCCGACGATAATATTCCAATTAAGAAATACCTGTGTTTTATAAAACCAGCTTCAACGATACGTCTATATCGAACCGACTCGAAGAGACGCCGAATCATATATATAAACAAATATATTATATTTTTCTTTATTAGATTTAGGCTTCGACGACCGAGGTCATTAGCCTGTAAGGTCGGTAGGGTTGGGAACTGTTGGTACTGTCGGTTGGCAACACATTTATGTGTGGCAAGGTTTTTACCATTACGAACCCGTGTGGTCACCCATCCGGGAACTAGAATGGCAACGGACGTTACTTATCTCAATCACGTTGCGTAATACTAATAGATAAAGTGTACGCTAGTCCTCTGTGTAGAGTCTACACTGTAGACTAAGCCCATTGGTTTTTATAACGTTTAAAATAATTATCGCATAAATTATTATATAGTTACAACACGCAAGAGACGACAATAACCTAAAAAATCAAAAAGCCAAAACTAAATGGTTTTAAATTGTTAGATTTCTCAATACAAAAATAAATTATTATTGTTTTTCGAATAGGTATCAACAATATAATAGGTTTCGAATATATATTTTGCAAAAAAAATTGTAAGCCATAGATTTTTCACTAAGTTTTGGTATAGCTTTTCATAAAACACTTGGTAACTGCAATACGATTTCCAATCGAAAACGAGATCACGCATGCAACTTTTGAGGCTCTTCAAATAGGAAAAATAACAAAAGACAAATAAATCATTATTGTAAAACCAATATTGGTTTACTCAGAATCAACAATTGTATACGGTATAGATGAGTGTTAATTGAATATGCGAAAAATAATAAGTAGTATTAGTAATATACAGTGGCGTAGACAAGGGGGGGCGTGGGGGGTCAGATCCCCCCATTAGCTTTATTTTTTGTCTTTGCTTACATTATGTATTATGCACTATGATGTAATATTTTGTCATATTATGATCTATCGAGCTATTGAATTTTGACAGTCTTGTCAACATACTGAATACCATTATAATTTTATTTTCGTTTATTTATTGCAAACTAAATAGTAATATTTATTGCAAACTAAATAGTAATATTTATTTGGTCGAAATGGTCGATGACGATTGACGAATATGGTTATACTTTATTATAATTTATAGCTTATCTTATTATTTATAGAGTCCTGAGACAACACTATATAGTATATAGTTTATATACTATATATATTATATAATATATATGACGTATGTGGACTCGACTAAATGGGCTATACTTCTACAGTTCCACTGTGTGTCTATGTTTAAAATTTTATCAGATATTATCGTTATTAAGTTATGAGAAATCATTATTATTTTGATCCCCCCCCCCCTTTCAGAAATAATGTCTACGCCACTCGTATTATATTACATAATATACATATATTATAATATAAAATGCGGTATACATAAAGGTTTATACTTACAGGTACCCAATGGTACATAATATGAAAACCGTGGCGATATTATTAGGGTATAATATTATATAACACGAGCGTGTGAAGTGAGAGGACGAGAGTTCGTGAGAGATCGTATTTTATATTTTTATTAATTTAGGTACACAATATCTATCATTATTTATTTTATGTATTTAGCATACATATAATACATATTACATATATGTACAGCAAAATATAAGCAAATAATACTTGCCCCGTGTGCACACACACACGTCCACTTGTTGCAGAAGAAAACTAGTTTGTCATATAATCGTAAAAATATCCGAGGCAGGTGTTAGAAGTGCACTTACTCTAAACACGCCCACTTCATGTACCATTGGTTTTCTCAATGACCCCTCAGGTAGGTTTTATTACCTATTATTATACCGTTTCCACCTGAATGGAAACCATTTTGTCACCAAACCGTACGTGAGGTTTTCAGTGTAATATTAAATTATATGGAGACACATTATTACTATACCCACCGCTGTCGTTACGCCGTCGACGTATTTACCACTATAAGCAGTTGCGATACAATGGGGTGGTACTGTGTCGGTATAAAATAATAATAATATGTACAATACAAAAATTCAAATGAATGTCAATGAAATAAGATTATATCCGTTTGATTTAATTAATCTATAATAATTAATAACGTAGTACCTATTATTATGTTATAGATGAACTCCTATAACAAAATCTCTTTAGACCCCCTTATTAAACACCGAGGTTATAAACGTCTAATTTATACTACGGTGTAGCAAGAATGAACGTTTGTTTAAAAATTATTAACAATGAGCTAGTTAAAGAAGATAAGTTTTTAAAATTCAAACAATAAGTAATAGGTACATAATCAAGCTAATGATATTTTTAACGATGATGATTGATTGAAAATTATTTTTAAATAACTATATTATCTATATCCAAAGTGATTTATTTTAACAGTAAGCACTCAAAAGTTACTAAGGTTTTTGAAAAAGTAATTATAAAAAAATTATAATTTTTACTATATTTGTTTAGTTATTAATTTTTAAGTTATTTACTTTTTTTGTAAATTAACACATTTTATTTAAAACTAATAAGCAGAATTATTTTCCAAGAGTTGTAATAAATAAAAGTCAAATTTCATACATGTAGCCAATCCGCTATACATTTCTATCCCATATGCCATAATAATAAAGTTAATAACTTGAATAAATAAATGAGTGGAGTAATGAAAATGTTCTGAGCTTATACGGTATACCCGTGCAATCTTCAGTGCCTTTCCAACGCACCTTTCAATATATTTATAAATACAAAAAAATAATTAACAGTTTAATAATTTAAAATTAAGTTTTTTGAAATTGAAATTCTCAGAAAAATATAATTATTTAAATTAAAATTATATAAAATATTCTTCTTCGAAATATATTATAATGAAATAAAAAAGTAAAAATTATAATTTTTCCGCAAATAAAATTTTAGGATGACTTCAAATTATGTAAAAAAAATATAATCAAAAACGTAAATACGTTTAATTCGTTCAGTGCCTATAAATTAAAATATAACATTAATCATTAGAATATAATATATGTCTTGAACAGTTAAGTATAAAGTAATAAAATATAAACATAAAGATTTTGGTACCTATAAGCTAACCAAATTTAATATTCTAAAGTAATCTTTTTTTACGTTAATTATATACATAGACCATAACCCAAACGGTAGTAATATGTCACCATGACCGAACATGGTACAAAAGTATTCTATACTATACATATATGAGTAAACATTTCCAAAGCCACCCTCGTCAGAATCAAAACATTAGGGAAAAACCCCTCGGGTAGTCGGGTCATGCCATTATGTGCGACTATCAATTCGTTTGAGTATTTTTCTATAGGAATAAAATAATAATGCATTTCGTATTATTTACTATGTATATATAGTACGTACATTTGTATATCTGTGTGTAGATCAGTATCAATCCAATTCTACATCAGTCCTCTGATTCTATAGACTTTTTGTCGTTTTACAATAATCTTTACTAAATTTGATTGTATTATGTAACCAATATAAATTATAATTATTTTAATAATCCTTAATACTATAATATATCAAAACAGTGAATACAAATAATGTTTAGATTAAAATTATTATTACCTATATAAACTACGTATCTAAAAATATTTATATTATTACATAATATTATATATTATAATTATTATTAATATTTTATCAAATTATATTACATAAACTCAATTTTAATTGCAAAATAAAAATAATATTGTAGATCATTTCATCATTTTTTTGTATATTTGTTTTTGTGTTAATACTATTATTACTACACCTTAGTGGCTTTACGGTTGTTAGTTTGTTACCCCTATAAAAGAGATACGATTTAAATCATTTGTCTCGAATAAACTTAATTAGTAAAGCAGGTATACGAGCCATGAAATGTACCTGAATATTAGGATTTTGATTAACGTTATTAGTGTGTTTTTATATAGGTACCTAATGGCTAATAATGCCTAATATCAAACCATTTCATTGTACATTTTATAGTCTGAGGACGACGCGTGACAATCTATATAATAATCTATATAATATATAAAATTAATGTTTGTCCGTCTATCCTTTACGCATTCCTAAACGGCTGGACCGATTTTGATGAAATTTATTGGGTGTGTTTGAGTGGTTCCTGGGATGTTTTAGATTTATAATTGAACCCGGTAGGTTGAATCCGGGAAGTGTTCAAACAGGGATTTTGAGATTTACGATGGACGTTTTTATTTATAAATAATGGTTGCTATTGGTTATAGGAGAAATAATTAGTAGAAATTAGTATTTATTATTGTATTGGTTGCCATTGGTTAGTCGGGCAGATCAGGTACATGCTTTGCAAGTACATCAAATCGAATTTTACCCAAAAGGAGTTGAACAATCACAATTTTTTTAAGAGTTGTCATTTTTTACGGGCAACAAAGTGCGCAGAATCAGCTAGTTAATTATATATTTTTGGACAGTACATTTTGACTATAACTATCTACATTGGTACATAAATAAAAACGTACGTCAATTGGAATTATATTCACATAATATATTAACAATATTTTATAAACGTCGATAAGCACTCGTCAGCGATGGACTGTATATCTAGTTTGCTGCAGGTACCTATACAATAGGAAATCGTATCGCCACTATTATTCGTATCAATACCACACACGCACACGGGATATTCGAGTGCTATATTTATATTGTATATTGACCGGATATACACCAGCCGCTGGACTTATCTCTCTGGGCGAGGACAGGGGCGGTGAGGAGAAGCACTGCGCGGTAAACCCGAGCGGATAATTCGTTTAAACTTTGCCGGTCGGTTTGGCTCTTTCGGGCGGCGCGGGTGGACCCAGCTCGATTGATTGTGTGGGTTGGAGGGTACCGCTGCCGCCCGAGGGCATCGCCGCCGTTGTTTCCCAATTTAAATTGCGCTCGTCCGCCAACAAAACCACTACGACGCGGATCGCGTGCAACTGACACGGACGTGGCTCTTTCCGCCGACGCTGCGGTGTACAATAATAATAATAATCGTGTCGTGCTTCTGCGTCTATAATATACATACATACATCCTTACACATATATTTAACCGCGCTCGGTAAAAGCCTTCTGGACAAAAACCGCGACTTCCGGCCCTTTACAATGCACACACACACACACACGCATACGTACAGAGTGCTTGCGACGACCATAAATAGTAACAGTAACAATAAAATACACAGTGAGTGTAAACGGACAATGGGCCCTGTGCGCGCATGCGGTTGACCGATCGCCTGCGCGGCCGCTGGACCGTGGAGTTTTCGGGTGAGGGTGTCGTTTTCAGCGCGCGCGCGCACACGCAGACGGTGTATGTACACCTATGATGTGGTCACATTATAAACATAGAAATTATATTATATACATTATATGCATATGTGTGTGTGATACTATGTATATATATATATATATATATGATACTATGCATACAAATATATATGATACTATGCATACAAATATATATGATACTATGTATATTATGTACACAACCGCGTGTATATACACCGAACCGAAAATGTGTGGAGCAACGTGAACGACACCGTCCGCCGCGATATAGATAGCCATGCTGGTTGGTGTTTTGAAGTCTTAAACGGTTTTAAGAAAAAGAAAAGTCAAATTAGTTTTTATATTGCGGGATATAGGTGATATTGTCATATTTTATTTTATATATATGTATTTTTAATTTTATGTTACATTTTTAAGCAGTGGTACCTATAATCTATAATATAAAAATGAATCGCAAAATGTGTTAATAATCGCATAACTCAACAACGCCTGGACTGATTTGGCTCAAATTTTTTTTAAGATGTTTGTAATTGTCAGGAGAAGGTTTTTACGAAACAAAAATTTAGGAAAATCCACCGGAAAAGTAGGAAATCTTAAATCTGTATGTAAAAAATACAACAGTGGCGCAACAGTGCATTATATTATATTGGTTGCTATTGGTTAATCAGACATGTTTGTTGATTTAATATAATATAAAAATGAATCGCAGAATGTGTTGCTAAGCGCAATAATTCTACTGTATGTGTGTTGTGACTGAACTCCTCCTAAATTGTTAGACCGATTTGAATGAATTTTTTGTATGCGTTTGCGTTTATTCATCTGATTTTAGTACGGTTAGGTTAGGTTAGGATTTTGTATTAATTGATTATATCAATCCACCATAGGTAGAATACGACAAACTTGGTATAACTTTGATACTTTAGAGTTAAATCATACACTAACGTACATACAGCACGGGGTCCACGATCTACCGCAGGTAGATTGCCTACCTGATAATGTACTGCTGTGAATCAGAATTTTTATTCCGGGCAACGGAAAAGTTAAGATTAATTTTGAAACCATACATCGAATATTAAATAACGAATTGAACAAAGTTTGAGTCACATATAGTTGGTACACTTAATGGGCAACGAAGTGCACGGGTTCAGCTAGTATTAATATAACAATAGCTAGGTTAATGGCGTATACCTGATATTGTATTATAAATAATTAGAGTTTGTATTTCAATTTCAAAGTCCAGTTGTGCCGTAGTTATACTCGGTATACCCACCTCTTATATAAGGCCGCTAAAAACCACTTATAGGTACCACATAAAATTATCATTTTTAAAACCCGACTAAACCAATAGTATGGTCACTTGTAAGATAATCATATTTTATTTCATGTAATACGTAAAGCATACAATAAGGGATGTCCTGTTTCAAAGAAAAAACAATTTTAGAATAGGGGCTGCTGTTTTTTTTTTATTGCAACTGCCACATTTACGATAACGTGTGACATACGTACCTATAGGTGCATGTATACATGCATAATATAGACATAAATCGCACCTCTGGAGAGGTGTCTCATCTCAAGACTGAAAATTTATGAATTTCGAGTTGTGTCTACTGCAGTCTTGTTCTAGAGGTGCAACTTATAGACTATGGTTTTCGATCAAACGGTCGTTTACGGAAGTGACCATTGCGTATATGAGTATATTACAGTAATACTGATCTCGCCTATTTTAGAATATAATTATTTGAAACAACTATGAACTATTATATAGTTACGCCGTTAATTATAAGGACATTTTCTATAAGTACGTTTTATCAAACTTGTATTAAGGTACATTCATTGAACTAGACAATACCGTAGGTTATACGCCATTTACGAGGTTACTACGAAATCTCTCAAGAGTTATTTAGTCTTCTCAGGAACTCTTCGAAAGGAATATATGTGACTCGTCTTAATTTCTTTGAAATGAACTCGGCGAGAACGACGTTATATGGCGCTATAGAGTGTACGAGCAAAATATAATATTCTGAACTGTTACGCTGCATCTCGAGAGTGACAGAGTGACTTCAATATATTTAAATTAAAGTTCACTCGACCCGGGACAAATAGTGCATACAGGTATACTGGCTCAAAGCATAAATTGTATCAAAATAACTAAGCGAGACGAAAAGTTCCCATAAGTAAATTTATATTTTGAAAATTATTTTTAAGAGTATAATAATCGAAAAATGTCATCAGTTATGCGTATGGACTTGCAAATAGTTGGTTCACCTGAACTGTAACGAACAAAAAAAAAAAAAAAACGTTACCGTTATAGTATAGAGCACAATATAAATACATAATTATATGATGGGTTTATCATTTCGTGACGACGTAGAGATGGAAACCAATAAAAATAATTTATCAATAAGTAATAGGTATTACTGGCGTTGTTAAAAGCTTCAAGTTACAATAACATAATATTGTATTACGTATTGTCCGCAGTTGCTAGGAAACATTTAAGGCCTGTTAAAAGGACCGTAAAAGCGCGAAACACAGACGGGCGATAAAAAGAATCCATAAACATTTGTAACTCCCCATACGTGGCAGCGATTAATGAAGACCCCTAAGATCATTTGGATTAAATAGTAATCCCCATAACTTCGGTTCAGTAATTTTAAACGGAACAAGGTTATATTTTACACCACAGAAAGGTCGTAGTTGAAGCTTGAAGATAACAAAACAAGAATAACAAAAACAGCGTTTAATAAATCGCACCAAATTTCTTTTGTAGAAGTATGCCGTTAATAATAAACAGGTGTATTACATTATTATGTAGGAAATTGGTATTTTTTTTTCTTACAGCTATGCACGTCAATTGGCTTTTTACATATTTGAAATATAAAATAATATGCATATAAAGATAGATATAACAATGTAATAAAATAACTAAAGAGTGATAAAATGATATGGTCATATATAGATAACGGAATAATGGTACAACTAGATTACAGAGTTAAGGATTTAAGGCCAAACATCAACATCAATATTGTTTGAAGAACACATAAAGTTCTGGCTAAAGGATCATTCATTAGACAAAATTGACCTGAAAATTAATTATAATTTTATTTTTATTTTTTCCAGTCTAATTTCAGACGTTAGGTGAGGTATTTTAAAATGTTTGTGCAACTTCAACTTCTCAACTTTTTTATAGTAAAAAAAATGCTTTCTTCGATGGAGGTTTTTGTAAGCAATTGGATCTAGTTGGTATTTTTAGGAGGTCAAAATTGAAAATTCTCAGTACTTTTCAAAATAATCGGGAAAAATAAAAATAAAAATATTTGGACATTTTATGGTAATCTTGGTTAGACACTTAGACCGTTTGGCTTAGACTCCGTTTGGATTGTATTTAATTAGTTTTAGTTTTTTTCTTAAAATGATGGCAATAAAAAATTATTCGTTCGATCAAAAAGCTTACAAATGTAATACAAGGTTCTTCATAAGTACCTATTTACTATAGACATTTAAAATATTAATGATATACTTAGATACGATTATTTTTTATAAGTATTTAAAGTTCAAATATTGACAAAGTCACAATTAATTTGTAGTTAAAAATGTATAAAATATAAAATTTTATATAAGAATAAGTGAATAAGAATTTACGTCTTGCTTACTAATGACGACAGTTGAAACTTGATAAATATTTTTTTATAAAAGTTATAATAATAATACAATAAGGGGGGGTTCAGCCCGTTAACCCTCCCTGCATACCTATATTTACAACTTACATTCCTTTATTTAGTCTCCGTGCAAGTATTCTAGCTATGCGTGTACTTAACTATTTTATACGATTGCAAAATATAAGTAACTATACATATATATATATAATATCAAAATAATATCAATAATTTTAGCTACTTATAAGTTATAGATTAGATATCATGTTGAAATACTGAATGCAAATAGTATAGGTCTTTTGTATGAGAGGAAAATTAATTGATATGTAGATATTAAATTTTCGGTACAATATTTTTCTACTTACCTATACTCAATTTTTTGATTAATTAAAAAAAGTTCCATCCAGTCCACTTATAATTGAAAAATAACGATGAATAAGGGACATCCGTTTTTACGAACATTTACAATAGACAACTTAATGATATTTCGGTGGAAATATTATACAGGGGGTTGTTCATTTTTCCGTATATATTCAATTATTAAATATTAATTGTGGAGAAATAAATGAGAATTTATAATATTATACTATTATGTGCAAAAGTCACAACCATCAATTAGCATGTAATATGTATACTGTATAGATAATAGAGCATCGGAAGGACGAAATCATATATATCGTTAAAGATATAACCTTCGTGAGTAAAAATAAATTACCATAGTGGCTTTGTGATTGGCTATCTAATATCTATGTGTATCAAAAAAAAAAATAACAATAGATTATCACACCCGTTATAAAATCGTTTATTTAGATCTTGAGAATTTTTAGGGGGAATACATAGTTGTTATTATAGGTATAAACAGTTATTATTAATTATCTTTTAATTAATATTATTGCATGTTAAAATCTATATTTTCGTTTGATCATAATGTTTATTTTATTCTATTATATACAACATGATTTTCTTTTTTAAATAATGGATATTAAATTATGCCTAATGGACCAGTTATGGTAGAGGTCCAATATGTGACCTACCAACCAAATTTCCCTACTGGATTATTGGTCGTGGTCTGACCACTCTGATATGTTATATCAACATAACAATATAATATTTACAGTGATAATATTATTTTATACCATGAAATTCCCAAGCATGTCATGTACTAAATATTAAGTAAATTATTATTCTAATTTTTTGTGTAAATTATTCAGTAAAAATATAGCTTCGAAAATTGCATATATTTATATTAATATTATCTATGACATATTAATGTGTGTAGACATTTTATAAAACAGACAGTTATTATCTCAACCTATATCAAAAGAAAATAAATAACAAAATTAGATTAAGTGAACATTCAAAGTTATTTGAACATGAAAGTAAGAAACAAAATACATGAAATGTAATAAAAAAGTTGCCAAACCTATTCCGCTATAAGAAAAGAAATGTTCTTACCTAAAATGAATAATGATTTAAATGGAAAATGCATCAAAAATAATAATAAACTTTAACCATTAAGTTGAATATAAATTATATAATGGGTGTAGTTTTAAATGCATAAAATGTCAATCCATATATATCAAGCCGAAACTTTAACCAATCTAATTAGATCATCAATTACAAATTGAGTTGATATAATTTAAGCAGGGATATTTTTATTGAAACATTTTACTGAATAAATGAATGCTAGGAATTATAGGTTCCACGATTCAAATTGACGAATCCCTATTTCAGGATAAAAGAAAAGACCAACGTGGCGACATAAACGCAACCACCTCAACAAGTTAAGGTATGACTGCAGTGATGAAAGTGTCAAGTGATGGACAAAACACATTGTACAACAGCCCTATTTATAGCTTTAGCCACTATAGGCATAATAAGAATATTTTTACCAGGAAAAAAGAATGATATATGTAAAATAATAATAGGAAAAATTCTAAAAAAATTACTGTTTACTATAGGTTGGTATATCGTATATACAAATTACAAGTTATGTTACATAATTAACAACTTTGTTTATTACAATACGTTTTACAACTTGTATAAATTGTCTATGAATATAATAAGTAGGTACTAGATTAATTAAAATTACACCTATTCTACGTTTTTGTAAAATAATTTTTTAGTAGGTATTATCATCTGCATATTATCCTTATTTAGTCCATACATTAACTCAGATATTAGCTATTCGTTCAAATTTTGATTTAGATCATACAATTGTTTTAATGATCTGCTTATCAATTGACAGAAAAAAGGTTGCAGATGTCTCATTTTAAAAAAAGTTTGTTGTGCAGCAGAACACCTACTACCTTGTATAAAAAAAATGTAAGTTTCTGAAAATATGGTCCATCTGTATACTTAAAATTCAAAAAACCATATTTTGAATAAATGCATTATCAAAGGAATTAATTACACCCCCTGCGGTCCTGCTTGATGAATCACTATCTATATCAAATATCCATATACCGCGGAAATAGACACGGCCCCAATATTTTGATAGAAAACAAAACCATAAAAAAAAGTTATGAACTTCCTTAGGTTCATAACGTAGTTTTAGTAAAAAATGTTTTGGGTATAAGCAAATTTATAATTTTTCAACTCTACGTATACATAATCGTAAAAACAAATTCGTTCCAATTAGGTACAACGGCGTTAATATTAAAACTCACTTAACTTGGACTGTTGAAATGCATATTATTCTATTCGCCTTCTTTGCGCACGCACATCCGCATTAAACTCCACGAAAGCTTCGTTATCTGCAAACATTTCAACGGTATTTGTTTTCGTTTGAACACGAAGAGTAATGCGTATAAATTATTACATCAAAAAAAAAAAAAAAAACGTTGGTACTTATTATATTCAACAGAAGACTGCAAAATTTAAGAACTGTTCAATAGTGGCATTCGGAGTGATGGCTTCATCATAAGTAGGTAAATAATAATATTATTATTATAATCAAAAAACGGTAGTTATAATAATAATAATACGCATTATGTTCGATAAACTGTTTAGTACAGTAACAAACCAATCCCGAAACGTTTTAATGTCAGTCGAAGACTTTGTGACATTCGCTCAAACGCCCAAAACCGGGTGAACATTTTTCCGAGAACGAGCTGGTTGTTTTTTTTTTTATCCGTCCCGATGATGAAATTATATATTTTTTTATCGTAGTGTTATAAATTATTGCAAGTCCTTGGTACGGAAGCGAGACTAATATTATATACAGACTGCAAACCACAGAATAAAATAATACATTAATACGCCCAATTGACCACGAACGTTATTAATTCGTTATAATAGTAATATTATTGTTATTATACACACACGAGCAGGTTATGACGAACAATAATCCTGCAGTAGTAATAATAGTAAGATAGTTTAACGCTGCTACTGTTGTTATGTTTGACGAAGCTCACAGTTTGTTGTGCTCTGTATACATTTACTAGACTTCAGTAGTATTATTTTAAATTAAAAATAAATAAATAATATTTTACTACTCCCGAGTTGATGTTGTATCATCTCCGTCAGTCAATAACCATTAAAAGTTAAAAAAATACATCGCTGGTATTCGTATAAAACGAAACCCTTACGAAACCTTTACAAAATATGCAACACTGAACGTTTATTTTATTTTTTCAACTCAGTCCGTCAATATACACAGGCTTGAACTGGTAGTAAACATGATTATCGTTCATGTTAAACACGAAAGAGTGAAACGGAAAAGAAAACCGCATGTTTTAAACCTTTGATATATATTCAACCGTATCATTTTACTAATTTAAAATTCAAATATTCGCTAGATACGCGCTATTATATTATATACCTAAGTATAGTACCTACATTTTTCTTAAGTGTACATAAAATACTCTTACGCAAATACATTATTATGTACACATTTTTTATGGAAATATTATTTTTACACTAACGTTGTTATTATTTCCGTAACTTCGTTTCCAACTGGATATTATTTCCGAGATAAACATCGCGCGATTGTGCTTTACAATAATTTAAATGGGTACTATAATTGTTCGCAAATGTTCCGCTCAATTTAGAAAATTATATCTGTGTGTAACATATTATAAATAGTAAGGAAATTAAACAGATTTTTTATGTTTTCCCTCTTTATTTTAAACGTAAGTAAATCAATTTTTTCTCTCACACGCATATAGGTAATAATATTATGTTTTACATTATAAAAACCGTTATTTATCACTGTTTCGCTCATATATTGGTATAAACTTACAAACAACGGCACACGTTCTCAATTGCGATATCGTGAAACAATTCGAAGCACTCATTCTGTGAGTAATTTCCTATGTGTTTGTTGCATGAACTTACAAATTCACCACCCATAATTATTACTGTTTTCGTCAGTGGTCAGGGCGTATCCAAAAATGACCGTTTGTTTTGTATATAGGTATGCGTGCGTGTAACAGCCCTTTTTATTATTTTTTTTTTTTTTGTTTTCGCTGACCGTGGTAGCACATTATATATAATATTCTCGAAGAGTTCTCTCTTCATTTTATACGCGGATATATATTATATAGGTAGATATTATTATATACCTAACTGTTACACGCCCTACAGTCACTGTGTATAAGGCACACATGGTTGGTTTGCCGTGTTATATTATTTCGTTACGTTAAAATCACGCGATAAAATTAATTACCTTTATATCTGGTACCCACACACAACAGAAAGGAAATAATACAAATCAAAGGATGTGCGGTTTACGTGGTCACGGTCTATGCCTACGCCTGCAAAAGAAAAATGCCGAGTACCTACCTTTCTATACTGCCGCAAGAATCCGAAGTTCAAATATGTACATTTGTGGTAATTTATTACGCGTTTATATATTGTATAGGTACCTACGCGTTAATAATATAAGTATAGGTATGTAACCCTTAACATAATATAAAAAAAATCTAACGAAATCAGTTAATTGCGTAAAATTAAGAATTGCAACTTTTGTCATGATAAGCCACGTGTGTAGATTAGAAAACAGTTTTTGGTTTTGGTTTTATTACGCATAAAAATCTATATTGTATCTTAAATCTTAAATAACAGACGAACTTAAATGGAAAAACTTACTAGGACGATTGTTGAATACATATCACTTCTAACAACCCTATAATCAATGCAGCAATAATTGTAGGCAATAATGGACCCACTTGTCTTTTATTTTTCTATTATTTATTTTTTTTTTTTTATCAAAAATAACTAGGTTTTACTTGACAAAATTTTGTTTTTATGAAATATTAAATAAGCTCAGGATAGCTATTATTCATTCTTTCGAACGTCGGATTTATTTTTATAAATCAAGTACCCGTGAACCATAAGTGCATATTTTACTTTGATCGCAATTATTATTATTTATAAAATAAATAGTCGTAATTTCGTACAGACATTTTTAAAACGTCACCGTCGATCGACTCAAATCGTCTAAATAAATCAATAATTAATAATATACTTATATACCTATGTCCTAAGTAGGTACTAAATAGTTAATACAAGTTCTTGTAAAATTACTTTTACAGTTTTACTGCTCTTTACTTCATTAACAACTTCGAAGATCGGTAATTTATTAGTGCGAATGGCCGAATAACGTTTCTAATATAGATTAAAAATAAAAAACCTCAAAGGAAATAACTGCGTGCTATTATAAGCGATATGCCCATACGAAAAACGGTCCGGTAGATGGCATCTATGCAAGCAGTCTCTTACTCTATATAGGTAGTCTAAAATTCCCAAAACCTATGGTATATAGGTAATAGGTATTTACTTATTACCTACTAATAGGTATCAATATATAGGTACACCATATAGAGGGAGTCTAAAGACTGTATCCGTATCATTTTGTTTAGACGTTTAGTTGTTTTTTAAGCCATACTTTGACTCAACAATTTGTCATACAGCTAATAAGCAGCTATTTATGGAATGACATATAGCCTGTTTTACAAGGCTAATTTTTTTATGGTCAAAAACTCAAAACACTAAAAACGTTTAACTAAGTCAAGATAGTAAATTATCTATGCTTTGACAATTTCATTTTTCTGATTTTTATTTTTTTTACTTAGAAATTTACTAATGAAAAGAGTAAAAATAGATCATATTCATAATTCAAATTTAAATACATTGATATAGAATATGAAACATGTACGACAGTTAAAGCATAATAAATTTAGAGGAGAATTCAAATCTGCTTTCATAATTAAAATCGGAACATCCTACTGAGCATAGTGATTGAAGTCAGAGGTAGTATTTTTTGAAAAAAAATGTTTGTAATTTTATAAAGCAATACCTATATGGTGACATGTGCATGCGCGTAGGTAAAATTACATACGTACATCCCGGTCACTATGATGCCCTTATAAAACGTGATCAGTACTACGAATTACATACACTAATATTCATTTACTTTCAACACATACACAAGACCCAGATAAACAGAAATATAAATAATGCCTAGTTTTTACTCCTTAGAATTAATTATGCTCCAGTCCCCTTAAAAACCTTTATAATATAATATTAATGTAACATATAGGTAATATAAATCCGGGTAATTAAAGTATCGCGTTTGTGCGCGAGTTTTCGCGGAGTAAAGTTGTCGTGACACTGCTCGTACATGACACGCAGGGGCAGGAACCACGATGCCGTGGACACCTTAATGACGGAGAGACGATGACATGCAAAGTGAAATCGACAATAATAATAACAATAATAATAATAACAGTAATACGCGCGCACGGTTGAATTTTATTTGTTGTTTAGTTTTTTTACCGTCTTCGCACGCCATACACCGGATAACCAATCATATATATTAGACAATAGCCCCGACGATGATCGGGTATACCCCTCCGCGCCGACCACCGAGGCCGACGAACACGCGAAATTGCCGGTTGTTTTGTGTCACAACACAATGAAAGACAATAATAACGCTCGGCTGTTATTATTATTATTAGGTTATTACGTACACGTCGTGTTCCGTAATATCGGTAAATGCAGTGCAAAGGTACTCATCGTGATGATACCCACATATTATATTATGTATATAGGTACGACATTATAATGTCGTATGTGTAATAGTACGTACAATAATAATAATAATTGTGTGCAATTGTGTGCGGTGTGCGGCTACTGCAGCGGGCTATTCTTTTTTCATAATTTTTTATTCGTACGTTTTGTTTTCATTATAATATGTCGGGATGTTTCCGATACAACCTATTTCCCGTGACGGCGATGCCATTCACGCGGGTTGACCTACACAACGATCACTTGTGAGTGGGAGTGTGTGTGTGTAAACCGTACAAATTAATAATAATTATTATTGTCACGCTAATATTATATTGTACAAGAGAGCTGGTCGTCAGGTCGGTTGACTATATTATAGTGTCGTCGTCGTCGATATCTAATAAAAAAAAAACATGGGTTTAATTAAAACGAACACAATAATTATAGATACGCGTAGGTACCTAACTATTTGACTGTTTAATTACAGTGCATTTGTGTATGTTGTAATATAATATATTTTTATGTTGTAGTATTGTATGTTGTATAATATTATATTATACCTGTTACAGCCTACAACGGTTCTGAATTATATCATTTTCGATACAGCGAATTAATTATTTATTTGGATTTCGTGACTTGTACCAAATATATTATACTGCAATAAGACGTTAATTTATTCCGATGACAAGTATTTTGTCCTACTTTTATAGATCTATATTATCGCTTATGGTGTAAAGAGAGTACAGGATATAATATACAGATAGCCTTACTGGTTACCTCGACTATAAGTCAAAAGTTAAGACTTGTAAGTTATAATGTGTAAAAAGATATAGGTACTGCTGCAGGAGGGCGCACAATCGATGTTTATATTATAAATCCATTGTATCGGTCACAGGACATCATTAAGAATACTGCTATTTTATACTGTATATTATAATGTGCTGGACATTTAAGAGTTCTAATCGAACAATGCATTCATTAATCGGATTAGATAATTCGCATCTCCAATACAAGCGAATTATTGAACTTTGAAATACGAACCATAATATAATAAATAATAATAATTGCATAGCTTATAAGTTATAACTTATATTAGCTGGTACTGGTATTTTATACTTATATACTTGGAAAATATCAGAATTTTTGTTAAAATTTTTTCGGTGTGAATAACGATGGTCAAAGATATCCGACTTCTTGTAAACCTGTTTTCAAGGTATTGTCCGAATGTCCAATTCACATTTTCTGAATGTCTCCGCAGGAATTTAATAAACAAGAAAAATCGAAAAACACACAAGAGCAGAATATAATAATGAAAAAAAAATAAAAAAATACGAACAAAAACCTTACGGCAGTCCTTCTATATCCCCTTCTTCGTTGGTACTATGTTGTATAGAGAAATAACCGTGAAGTTACATATATATATATATATATATATATATATATAATATATATATTTTAGAACACGGCGTGCCATTAAGATTAAGAGTTTTCGGTTTTTACGACGTATTTAATTATTATTTTGTTTTCATTGCAGACAATTTTTTTTAACCACTTCCTAGAAACTAACGACTCCCGCGAAAGACGCTTAGGTTGTAACCATCCCCCCCGTATACCGACTGTATTGTGTGTAGTATTTTATATTGTATTATTATTACAAATATTATATTATTATTGTTTAGCTCCTTCTAGTTTTAGGTTATCATAATTAAAATATCGTGGTCGTAACATTTCTCGAGGATCGCCCACGATATATATTTTTGTAATAATTGTTATTTAATTTGTTCGGTTATATATATCTCATTATTATTCTTATTATTATTATTACTATACACGGTTACTTCCAATTAATGAATTTGAAAATATATGTATGGTCCCGGGCTCCCGATTTCAGCGATGGTGATGTCATTAATCAGCGGGGTTCGTCGCACGGCGGCGTTCTTATCCAATTTAAAATACTACGACCGCAAGGGTTGTTGTGTCCGCACTCCGCAGTATATTATATATTTTTATGATATATTAAACGCGGGCGGTGTCATCAGATTTACAATTCGCACTAATTTGATTTGTCAAAAACCAAAAGGGTTTCGATGAACATTTTTCTTTCAATCGCGTCGTTTGACTTCATTATTCGAACATTAAATCTGTCAGTAAATGGTGTATTTTTTTATTGATATATAGACGTGCGGAATTAAGCACGAGGGGAAATTTGTACAGAGGCATAATCCGTATATACGGGATGGTGTTCAGTGTTCAATATTACTATAATGACATTTTTTTTATTGGACTTCTGTCTTATGTATTATATAAGTAAATTATCCAATTTAAAAACCTATAAGTTTAATTTTACGTAATGTTCACTTTCCTGCATATTCACAATGTAATTTATTCAATATATATTATTTAATTTTGCTATGATCCTTATTCCTAAGCTGTTCTCTAATTGTTGAGCTGTAATAGTATTATTACTAGAAATTAATAATAATAAAAAAAAAATGTATTTATATTATAATAGGTATATTATATTATATATTGATAATAGCTATAATATTGAATTTAAATGAAAATCAATTTTTGTTTAATTTGGTGCAATACAATATAATATGGAAATGGATTAGTTCGGTTAAGTAAATAAAATAATAAATATTTTTTATTATTTACAAATTACAATACATTGTAGTTTATTGTATACTATATATCATTATACAACAAAAGGTATATTACTTCGGTTTTGCAAAATAAACACTAAAACTAGTGTTAAATTTGAATATATTTATTTGTTGAAAAAAAACATATAAAATGTTACTACAGCTACTCAGGAGAGGACACCTGTTTTTTTATAAACTGAATACGAGGATCGTAAGAACGTTATTATTATTTCATGTGTGCAGCGTATCGATAATTGCTCATAAAAACTCGATCAAACGTCGTACAAGAATATCGAATAAATCCTCGAGCGCATAGAATCGGGAATGTAAAAAAAAATAATAAATAAATAAAAATTATAACAATAATAATAATATATAAGACCATGTTATTATTATATTGTTGGGACCGACTGGGACGTTGCAGTACAAATAATATCACCGACGTCGTTCAAGTATCCGGTTCATTTCACTAACATCATCAATTTTATATAGTAGGTATATATATATGTGTGTGTATATAATGTATATTATATATATAAGTGCGAATATAAGGCCCTAAACTGTATCCCGGCACGCCTTGAGGGACAGTTGTTTACGTAAATATAATATAAAATATATTTATATGCACTATATTCTTTTGTGATGTTCGTTTCTTTTTTACGCGCGCGCAAACACACACACGCACACATATGCACGTAAACACATTGAGGAAAAAAAACCTTTCATTTCGAAACGCACAATAAACGAATCGGTTCCATCGTTGCGGATTCCGGTCTCACGCAACATCGAATCGTACTCTGGCTATTATTTCTCTTAATTTTTTGAATACTAGCGCCCCCTTTCAAGGAGGCGGTGGCGGTCGCTTTGACACACGCGGGGCCACGTATATAATAGAATTGGCGAGCAAGTGAGACAGACAGAAAAACGGACGCGAATATAACAATAATAATAATAATAATAATAATAATAAAACTAGAGAGACGTCCAGAGATTTTTATCGAAAAACGAATCGTTTTTAGCCCATGCAGAAGAGAGAATCCCTTTTTTTTCGCAAAACGCACAATAAAATTCTTTACGCCTGTTGACCGGAGACGTAATTCAAGTAGCCGACAGATGGACTCCCGGTTTTTTCACCACCGCAGCCCCCGCACACCCTCCTGCTACTTCTTTTCTGCGGCCATTGTACCGCTGCCGACGCCGCCGCCGCCACCGTCACACCGCGTCTTGCGGATGTCCGAGAGACGAGTATATAATTTGTATACATATATTATTATATATTATTATATTATAGAAGCTATACCTAATGCAGCAGCAGTGTCGTTGTCGGAAAGGGGTTTTTTGAAGAATGTAAAAAAAAAACCTATTAAAATAATTTCTTTATACCTCGCTTTGTTGGCTCTCTTCTATACCAATACCAAAAGCACGCCGATTTCTATACGTCACCGCCGTCACGCCGCGTATACAGTGTGCACATCGTATCCTCGCACAATTGTACAAACAATAGTATGTAAATTCGGCGGATTCCCTTTAAAAAAAAAATATATAACAACTTTTATTTTAATAAAAAATGTCTACTATTGACCGACTCTATTACATTTAAACGATTTTTTTTCTGTACACTTTTTAAATATACGGGTGTTAAAAATAATAAATATATTATATTATAATGGTTTCCGGAATAAATGCATTTATTGAGTACATAAGCCACCAGTTGATCAGTATACAACGTACTCTTATACAAACGTAGTATATTATTCAAAGACGATATAAATCATTGCATTGATGTTCTTCATTTTAATTTGGATTTTAAAAAATATGTAGGTACCTGCTATGTTGGTTCATATTCTATAACGTCACAAATTTAAATCCCATGCTTGGGGAAAGAAGGTGACTTTATTTATAGTGCCTATACCTATAGATTACAATTTTGAAACACGGACTAAGAAATTAAACATATTATCAATTAATAAATATAATTTTGTGATGTGTTCTAAGTACCTGTGTATAAATAATTATAACGCATATAGGTAGGTACTATACTAGTGTGTATAAGAATATATTAATATAATATTATATGGTTTAAAATTATTAGCAGTTATATATTTACACTACGATATAACGTCAGTGATCAACTTGTCATAAATAATAATATACTCATATACATGTTATAATTTAAGTATGTTAATTTACTATACCCTTTTTAAAGTCTTACGGACCCACCTAAGGTTAATAAAACACTATATAGTAAACTACTAAACTAAAACTATTTAATAATATAATCTTTATACACATTTGTAAAGCCCGGAAATGCAATATTGTATATATTCCTACATGGCTGTGGCTGTATAATATACATATATAACCTATATATTAAGTATTAATACGGCTATTAATATTGCTGAATCGATAATATTTTATTTTCTGAAAATATATACTGGTGTCACAGGGACCAATGATTTTTGATCAAAATTATACGAAAAGCACTAAAAAGTTTTGAAACAAACTATTAGGATTTTGGGTACACAGTTTATCCAAAAGTCCTTTATGGCTCTTTGGTATGGTCGGCAATATAGCCGAATATATTGCGCTCTATATAACTGTGGAATCCACTCAAGTTGGATTGTCCGATATGCTTGGGAAGTTACAAAGACTGTTTATCCGTATGGCATTTTACAAATTACAACCCTTTAAATGAGTTGGCTGTACGATACTACGATGTAATCTATCGTCCTTGAGTCTTGACATTTAAGAAGGCTAAACGTGAACGAAACAGCAATAGCGTTCACATTTTATGAAACAACAAATAATCTAATTAATATTGTTGAAGAATTCTATTTTAAAAGCGACTTAATCTTTTGATATTTTCTTCCTTTGTTTTGTTTCTCATCAATAACTTAACAAGATATAACTAATACTAAATAATATATATAGTATTAATATAACGTTATATAATATAACGATGACTGTGGTAGGTTAAATCATGGTAATTTAATCATTTATAATCTTATGATTTTTATTTTCAAAATTAATGTACAGCAAAATATATTTAATTTAACCTAATCTATTTCACCTTATTTTTAAAAATGCATTTAATTTTGTTTAAATTCACTTTTCATATAAAATTAAGTATTTAACGTTTTATATTACTGCAATATATTACTTTTATCAAATTAAAATTTTGTTTTACGTATAAAATTGGTTAATTTCTTTTAAAAATAAGATAACCCATAAAAATCGAGTTGATTTAAACATTCGCACGTATATCATGTGTGTTGAAAGAATGATCGTGTAAGATAAAAGATAGGAGAATTTTAGAACGACAAAACAATAGTTTAGGTTGTATTTGGGATTATTTTTCTAGATGGTTTGTAAAAAAACTTGGGCGTGGTTCCGATTTAAAAAGAAACAAGACAAAATAGATAATATGCATTGCATGGAGCATCTAAAGAAAAGGTTGTGTATATATTGTTTTATTTAGGAATACAATCAATGTTTGTGAAAACGAGTTAACACAACAGAAAACCGTTATTTACTGCTTTTAATCAATAAAATAAATAAGGCGAGAAGGTGGCTTTAGTCACTGATGTGCTCTGAGGGCCAGGCCCGGCCGGTGCCATTAGTTCCCGGATAGGTGACCGCCCGTGTTCTTATTGGAAAATTCTTGCCACGCATACACGTATTCCTAACCAACCGTTCCAACCGTACCAACCGTAACCCCTACAATCGACAATGGCTATAGTTTCCGGGTTAAAGATTAATAAAAATTAAAAAAAAAAAAATGATTCAATTTAGTGAATACCTATAATGAAAATACTCCAAGAATAAACCACTGCTAATTGCAATTGACATAATTTATCGATTAGTATAAACTATAATATTATAAACTATACTTCTCGAAAGTCCTAATGTGCATATTTACACGACCATAATATCTGTAGTGACTTTACGGTGAAAATCAAGTTTGGTACACCTACCTACCTACCTACCTACCAACGATCATCTATATAATACACTTCTGGCGGTATGTATAAACATTATAATATGGGTACCGATAAATTCCGAGACAGGACTGGACGACGAGAAATATGCGTGTACCTAGAATCGTAGGGATATTATGTAGCTTGGATTATATCACATGTACCATACCACCATCGCATGTATAATATAAATTTTATGATGATCCTGCCAATAAGTGCCGCAGGGGAATTCTTACAACTTAAATGTGTAACGGTATCTGGTCTGGTCGCGTTCGACCGCGCGTTACAATTATTATAATAATATTCGCAATGCGCGCACACATACACACACGCATAACCTATAAGTAAAATATATACAGAATGCACGTAGGTATATTACCGGTGTACGTCGTCGTCGTATTATTATTATTGTACGAGAGACACGAGAGGCAGAGCCGTGTAGGACAGCGTATTTTCCGCGCCGTACGCAAACACGCACAGATAATATAATACACATACACAATGTATACCTCCTTTAGCTGTGTTGTTGGTACACATAGAATATTATGTTTATATATATATTGGTTGTGTACGTTTGTAGTACATCGTCGGCCGATATTATATTGTTCTCGCGTGCATTTTCCCAGCCGGCGCCGCTGTTAGCATTGCAAATCGCCGCGCGACCGAGTGCACCGCGGCTATCGTGTACCCACCATCGCACCAATAATAATAATATATAATATTATTATGTATTTTAAGACCGGTCTCGGCGACACGACTACAGCCCGATCGGTGAGCACACTGCAGCGTATAGGCTTCCGATATTATTAAAGGCAATAATATAATATTATGTTAGGTACGTAGGAAAAATTTCAGAAAAATTTTCTTTTACCCTACACTGTTACTGTAACATTATTAATCGTCCTCGTCGTTACCATAAATGCATTACAATATAACAAATACGCGTACCTAAGTAATTTCAACCTACTAGTTAGCTTAACTAAACAAACTTATATAAGTCATAATATGTATGTATTTTTGGCACAACGGAGCGAATACGCGTCGCAAAAACCTACCGCAAACGAGTCAGAATACAACTGCGCAGACTTCGCCCTTTAAACTTTCGATTTTATAACGGTTTACCAGGAAAAAACACATTATTATTGTAATAAAATACCGGACGATTGATATAATACACAAATGTTATTGGTATAAGCCACGCGACTATAGAGAGAGAGAGAGAGAGAGAGAGAGAGAGAGTTGAGACGAGCTATATAATATGACATACGTGCATAATAAACGTCGCGTCGGCATCGTCGTCGTCGTAGGCGCCGAAGTATCATAATAATATCACCGTAATACGACGTTAACTGTAATGCCCTCCAACCTGCACTATTTATTAGCGACGGTATATGAATTTTATTTTTTTAAAACTCGAAATATTTTTTAATCCTATATAAGATCAAAAATATGTAAACGGTCTTTTTACAACACAAACACACACACACACACACACACACACACACACACACACACACACACACACACACACACACACACACAAAATAAAAACACGTTTTATCGTGTTTTCCGATAAATCATCTATACATATACGGATGATGAAGTATTTTCGGTAGGTCATTAAATTCCATTAAAACCACATTTAGGTATTCCGGTAGACGTGGGAAGAACTAACAGCTCAGCGGTGGTTTTCATTCTAACCGATTCTCTTGTTTTACAAAAAAAAAACTTACAATGAATTCATCATAATTGTACATTTTTATAAATCATTAATGATCTGGAAATTATACGAAATTAAATCATTTTTATACGTAACAATGCGACAATATGTAATTAAGTCTAGTAATATTATACACACAATATAATATTATGAATTATCTAATTGGTATCATATTATATTAAGCACTTAGTCGTTTTAAAGATATAACTCAACGATAATACAATCACAATACGCTGTTTGAAAATGATTAAAAAACAGAACTACCGAATGGAATAACACGGCACTACACTTTTCCTATTGTATTGTGTAAGTACCAAAAATCAAACATAAAACGAGATAAAATATATAATATGTATAGAAATTACAAATCACAAAACAGATTACTAAATTATAATATTATCTTCAATGATGTAATTGAATGAAGAGCTTATGGTTTTTTTTAAAGTAAAATAAATCAATATAAATTATTATAAACAACAATAAAGAAATACACTTACAATGCTTCAGTTTTTTAGGGGACTTAACCCTTAAGACCATCCTCCAATGAATGCCCGCTTATGCACAGTGATTTTAACAGCATGCTGCGTGGCTCCTATTACATAATAACCGGATGCGGTAAGTTAATAAACGTATTTAATTTTAGGTTCTAACTGATTATTGTATGATCACTATAATAAAAATCATTCTACAAACAGATATCAAGTGGCCATGAGAGTTTCAAGAGGAGTTCAAATAGTTGATACACACAAATTAAATATCATATATCTTTCATATTGTAAACAATTGTAATATTGCTTTTATTAATGTTGATTGCTAGAACCACTACAAATATATTATTATAATAATAATGTTATATATCAAAAGATTTGCATAATATTTTATTTTGTTGCTATGTACTGCGGCACTATTACATACATATAATATACATTTGTTACTTGAGTAAGGTATTATTATTGAATTAATATAATATTAGTATTATTTTGGGTAAATAGGTGCAGTTAAAACTTAAAATTAAAAACAATTATAATAATAATGTCTTGTGTAAAATGTTAACATTTATAAAAAATTATTCTAAACATAAGTAGTGTGTAATAAGTAGACTATACTTAATATATTTTATGTCCAGATGAGTTGTATTCCAAGTAGGTACTTACATATTTAGTTTTATTACAAAAATAAAATAAAACATTTTATAGGTCACGTGTCATATTATACTCAAATCTTGGTATGGTAGGTTAAGAACAAAATCCAATAAGTTAAATTTTATTTCAAAAACCAGTTTTATTATAGCAAAAAGAGAATCGATAAACCTCACTGAATTATCAAATAAAAATAAATCGTTAAATTGCATTTTATTTTTTACACGTGCCATCGTGCCTTCAGTAAATGTATTTATTGTAAACATAAAACATTAATAATATTATAATCTCACATGCGCATATTATTATTGCCATGATTTAGATTACATGCCGGTAATGGTGTATAAATTCAAGTACTCAATAATATATATACTTTTATTTGTCCTGCTATATATATATATAGTGTCAGTTATTTCACAACTCACGCTATTGATATGGTGTGTAGGTTATCATTCATATTTGTAGCTCCCGAATTCCGAAACTGGGTATAGACTTTAGATATAGACGTGGGTGAATATTCTGAACTATTCAGAACAATATTTTTATGAAATGGTATTCACGATTTTAATAGTCTCGTCGTTTTTAACGACTCCCGTACTAGAAGATTTGCTCGCAACAATTACTTTCCATCGAAACAAATGCCTCTAAAGTATAAACATAGATTGTCAAATAAATATAAAAGAAAACACAACATTGACGAAGTAACACGACACGGCTCAACAGCGTGTCTACGAATCAGTAAGGCATAATAAAAACAATAATTATATATTGTACAACTGGGAATGAATGATAAAATTGTACATATAATTTTCCTATTTGGCTATTCGTGTAGATTATAGATAGGAACTGTATTACATTATACCTGTGTTATTTTTTGTGTCTATGCATCTAGTGTTTACTTTGTATACTTAGAATTGCTATAGGTATAACTATTTGATATTTAAAAATCGAAATTAAATATTATTATACACTATATACGTTTTCCACCAAAGCGGATCGCTTTTAAATTCCGAGTGAAAATGCTTTTACAATTATTATCAAAGATGTAACGCGTGTATAATATATATTTTAATATATCGTTTACACGATTTTTACACGAGTATTAAAGATATTATTATAGATTATTATTGTTATGAATAATACTTTAATGTAGTCCTATAAAAATAAAATTAACACTGCTACAGTTAACTGGACTCCAACCAAAATTATATTTTTGAAGGCGATAATTTATCAACATTGCGTTCAAATAATGTATTCAATAATACACTACCTACGCAATATGTTGCACTGCGGAGAACGAAGATATTTAAGCTTAGCTAATACCCGCGGTGTCGGTTTCCTGTTGGAATTTTTTTCAATTACTTCACAAACCGCGCGTATCAGCCCATACTCACGGTAATAAAATATCTCATATTATTATAATATTCACGTTATATTATAATGCATACTATATATTATATTATACCATACGTTTCCTCTGTGGCCGAAATCCTCACGACGAGTTTTCGGCGACTCAACGTGCTGCGATCGTGTCCCGGTGACCAGTCGCTCCCATCGACGCCCACCGACGATATAGGCATTCCGTGCGTCAAATGGCCCATCATTAGCCCAGGTCCGTTTATAACGACGTATTGTTGTATGTTGTTGTATCCGTTCCAAACTATAATACGAAGTCGTGGCACAAACGATGGTCGGACACGAAGGGCGACGTCAATCGCACCGTGAAAACGCACTCGGAAACGATTCTCGACTTCTCGCGAAACAGTCATAACGTACGGCCGTCGTCGTAATATTATATTCTTATTGTATTTGGCCATTTAGGTAAGCTGTTTTTCGGCCAAATGTATTTAATATTATATGCACAATAAATACGACCACATAATAAATGATTATACGGTTTTTGTACTACTATACGTGTAATTATTAATATAGGTACACGATATTTGTCGCTAACAATGTACACCGTGTACACACGACGTGTTCGTTTTACAGTATAATTGCCACCCACGCTAAAAAAATATAAAAACGCGTCGTATTTATACATATTTTCATCACTGCATTAACAAGAAAATTCAGTTTTTCAAAAACATCACTGTATCCTGTAATCTTAATGACAATATTTTAATTCGATTCTGATTTTTGTTTAATATGTATAATATAAGTAGGTACCAGGTACCTACTTTTATGATATGGATACATGTTGAGGATTTCGACAGAATTATATGCACTCGACTGTTGGCGTACATAAACAAATTGGATACTTATAACTTATAAAATAAAAACATGCGTACTATATTTAAGCTAAATACCGAGCCAAATCTCTACAATCTACATAGATATATGCCTTTATAGATACCTACGTTATACGAGATCCCAATCTAATGTGAAATAACGTTACAATTTATTCGCGTTAACAAAAACAATTTAAGTTTTAGAACCGCGTGCAAGCCCAACATAAAATTAATGAGTTGCAAACCCACCGCAAACGGGTTAAATTAAATTTGAGTTTTAAAATACGACGTTTGCACAGAATAATAATTATTTTCAAGGTTATATTATATATAATTGACGACAGTTTTTTGATATGTTTTCGTCTAGATCTGGGTGTCATACACTCATACTACGGTTAATAACGATGTCCAATAATACATTTAAGTTGAGATGTATAATATATAACATAGGTAGGTACAATAAAATATAATACCTTATCAGCTTATATCGTGATAGTGTATATACGTAGGTATTACGATAATATACGATGTACACAATATGCAGCCCGCAATATCACGAGAAACGTGTCCGGGGCACGAGAGGTTTACGAGATAAACTCACCAACCCCGTTTTCGATCCGGTTAGCAATCGCATCACGTCGTCGGTCCCGTCTGTCCGTTTTGTTTGCCTCTAGTTAGCGCACAAAACCCACAGGCTGCCGTAATGGACCCCATCATTGACAAACACGTCCCTTATTATTCTTTTCGGGATTTAATAATTGAAATCGAACCCACGGATCACAACAACTATATACACACAATATATATATATATGGAATCCGTTTTCTTCCGGTCGCGCGCACACCAGCATCGACATGCTTTTTGCAGTCCGCTAATGTCCCGTGCACTGCTGCAGCGTTGTATATAAAGATACGCTCGCACAAAGCCTGTCAGGTCCCCTGCAAAACGATGACCACTGCGGTTCCGCACTTAACGCACATACGCACGCACGATACAATATATATTTTATATCATATAATATAGGAACGATTTTCAAAAGTCAATTCTGATGCTATAGCCTATAGGTACATCATATTATATAATAATATGATACTTTATAGTTTATACACATACTGCAGCTATACCTATTGTAGTAGCACTGCATCGATATAATATATTCATTTATAGTTTTTAACAAATTTAATTTAATTTTAAACTATTTACTTGTAATTGAATTAAATTAAATCATGAATTGTGGTACCTTCTTAATACATAGATCCGTAAATGACGTAACAAAAAATAAAACACACATTTAAGGTGCATAATATCAGAATAACTTAACCAGCAAAACTATATTATTTCAGGAAAAAAAATATTTGAATAAAAATTGTATAAGACAAAATTTGTTTTTATTTAATCATTTTATAGGAGTATTATAGCTATACCTCATTAGATAAATACATTCAAATGCAAATGGACAATCGTATATATAATTACTATAGTAATGTTCAAACGATGCCTAAAATAATGACATTTTTGTTGTTTTTTTAGACGAAATATTGTGATTTATTTTTCACGACGAGGCAATTGATATATTATATGATATAATGCATACTCAAGTAATCAAATCCATCATATACATACAAATAAACTGAATATAATAAATTGATGCGTCTATTTAAAAATATAATAACTGTATTGTACAACAGACGACAGTCAAGTACAGAAATCACTGCATGTGTTCAATTTAAAAAAAAATAAAACAGAGCAAATTTCGTACGCACACTGTCATCGTATCGATTGCACAAGAAAAATAAAAAGCATTATTACCCGTCGAACCGACATAAGCCACGATGAAGTTGTATTCGCGGCTATTGTGTTTCAATCTAATTACGATTGATTTAACTATATATATAAAGAAACAAACTCAGGGGTTGATACGTATCATGTCCGCGACAGATAGGGTTTAAACCACACGATATTCTGATCCCTCAATTTGTTACTGGAAAGCAAAATAATAATAAAAAGTAACCAACCCCTATCGCGTACATCAATTTTCATTATGCAAACCCTCTATATATAGTGTGTGTATGTATAATGCATATATCTATATATTAGGGCGTGTGTGTGTCGTGTGTGTGTCTTGTCTGTGAGTATATATTTTAGTGATCGGTAAGAGAAAACGATCTAAACCAATTGGACTTTTCCTTGTACACGACACCTTAATCTCCTGTCATCCTCTTATAGATATACGGAATAGGGGAAGAACACGCGTATGTATATATATGTATGTATATCTTAGACACTATATCTGTGTTATACACTCTACCTCTAGTCTATAGGTGTGCTCACTTATTTGGTGAATACCAATATGTAATTTTAAGAACAATATTTATAAAATATAAGCACTTATCTAAGTCTAAAATATGTACAATACATAAATATACTGCAGGTAAACATATATAAACTAATAAAATGTACAAAACTGTTGTACTTACCAATTTTCTCGTATTTTTAATCGTACTTATAGGTAATGTATACGCCAGAAGCTCCCATATTTAAAATTAAAATTTATGATAAGTGGTGTTATATCATCATATTACAATGACTCAGCATTTTACAAATAAATAAAATTGCAAATAATAAATCTGTTTGTCATAAATTGTTGAGCTATACCACGGCCAAATTAAAGGGATTTAAATACTTTTAGGTACTTAATATTCTATTATATATTAATTATATATTTGTACTATGATTAACTGCAGTTAAATATCACACATTATATTATTCACATTTATTTCCTACAGATAGGTAAGTAGGTAATGTTATAATATAACCCAGTATTAGCCCGAATCGCATAATATTGGAACTAGAGCCACCGATTTCAAGCTTAACAATAGTTATTACGAACAAGTGAACACAATAATGTACACCTAGTTAGCTAATAGTATATTATACTATTTTTTTTTTTAAAAATCCGATGTTATACAACTTTATTTTTTATAATATACGGGTTATTTATTGTATAGACCTATATATGGGTGTGTTTTACGGGTGCGAACGACTGCGACTACGATTCACCCGGTATTGGATATAACGACCATGCGCCGTATCGGTTAATAGAGACTTCTTTGCACAAAGGTTGTTTCACATATACCTACCTTACAACAGCGCCGCCACCGGACGGGGTGCAATTTGCGATAATTGATTACGATACGGACACCGATCAATTATTCACCGAGCCCTTTTGATTGACCCCCGCAAGAACCGATAAGAATAAGTATATTAAAGACTATCCTTTAGGGACAATGACGTTCTAAGCCGCGTAGTGCTCGACGATAGCATATCCGCATTACATCTATATATTGTATAATGTATATATATATATATATAAATACAGATATCCTTTCTGTGGAGTGTATATGTATAGTGACCCCTATTCGGTTTCAAACATAGTGTTTTATGTGTAGGTACACTGTACAGTGTATATTATATGCCGAATTGTATACTCTTAGGAAATGACCATTTGCCATTGAAAATCGTGCCCTATATCCCATTGAGGCATACCGTGCCGAATCGGTACAGTATAATATACAATAAAATTTAGTCTATAAAGTATATATGGGCAGATTTTAATAAACGAGATGCATTTAAACTTAGAACGATATATTAATATACTTAGTTACCATATTATTATATGATTCTGAACTTGTCACTCGACTGTTAAGTATACTTAATGCATATTATATTATCTTTAACTTAATTCCTATATCTTTATAAACTTGATCAATGTCCGACACGAACGTACAGATCTGTACCCATAGAATCTGTTATAATTTATAAATTATAAATTCACAAATTTATTTAATTCAAGTGTACAAATTTCATAACAAAAATATTATACATTAGTCAGAATAGTCCGAGTACCCTAATTTATTATACTTTTTCGAGGCTTTAGTATTAATGAGTATTCGTCATTCAATGAATGTAATATTGACCTGATTTTTTTGTTGTCAACTATAATATTATAAGTTTTTCACTATAACTAATCGAACATTCTAAGAACGACGATCATACGAAATCATATACACGTGACGAAAATCTGAACGCTAAAGGTTCTTCAGTGTAAATAAAAAACCGGATCATAACTTGACTTTTTTCGCAACAAAAAATATTTTTTTGGCTTCTATACTGTTATAATATCTCCAGTACCAATACTAGAATATTAAAAGAGGGAATACATGATTAATGGTTTTTTAAGCATATTTCTTTAGTATAAGACATAAGTAGTATAGGAACACATAGTCTATACCTCTTAATATATAATATTTGCAGTAGTAATTATTGACATAACCTATTACACCGTATAGTAAGTGAATCATTTAACGGGAAACTTTCATTATTTTAAAAACTTTATGAACTTTCATATTTTTTTACATAACTTTATGTCCCCTGCATGTGGACCGTTCCGTGCTCCTTCGTTCATTTAAACTTTTAAAACTATATTGAGTATATCTCACAGACTATTCGTTCAAAATTAGACTTTTATATAACGAGATAGGTATAGAACACCTGGTACTCCGGGCATCTCCAACAATTCAGAATAATTAATGAATTAAAAATGTATTATTGATTTTCAAAAAAAAAATGGATGACGATAAAAATAGTAAAAAATATAAATTTTTTATAATTATCGTTTTGCAATGACTTAAAATTGTGTAAAATTATATCTTTTAAATCATTAATATTTTTTAAAATAATGAGTATAATATACAATATACACAGGTAAAAATCACTCACGTACGGTTTATTACCTATACCTCACCTGCAATGATACATTGATACTACACGCATATAATAATATTATAACAACATAAATTGATGTTTAAAAGCCAATCGGATCATATAATATAATTATTATTATTATTTCTACAGTTTCTATATTATATTATATTACTATGCACAAATCTACATATTATTCTTATTGTTAATATCGCGATATTAAAATTATTAAAAAAACCAACGTTCGAAAAAAAAATTAAAATCGTCCTAGGGAACGTCACGGTATGATATTATTATCATCGTCGTGCACACGGCGCACACGCAGACACACATCGCAGTGTAGTCGCGTAGTAGTAGTCTCGCCCTGAATATTCTCGTCACACTCTCATCCGATCGTGTCGTATACGCACACTTTCCTCACGCATCGGAAGTCCGGCGGCGGCGGTTGCGGTGGCGAACGAATAACAGTCGCACCCGTTAACGACGACGACGACGATGACGACAGGGTGAAGGAGGAGCGGTGGGAGGGTCGGCGGGGGTGCGGTGACGGTAACGGGGAAGGGTCGGTCGCGTGTGTGCGTGCGTGCGTGCGTGGCTGTCGCGACGGCCGGCGCGGCGGTGGCGACGTCTTTCGAAAATCACAGACCGTGTCACCCGAACCTCCGCCGCTGTTTGTTTTTATTATATGCGTGCGCTAAGCCCCGCCGCGACACACACACACGCGAATAATTGCGCGTGGCTTCCCTTCTCTCGCGGGCCATGTAAATTATTGATGACTGCGCTTCGCGTTCGACCGTGAACGCCACTGCCGCTACTGTTCAGCTATATGATTATACACGCAGACCGGTGCTGTAGTTTCCCCGACCCTTACCCTTGCACGGGGTCGAGGCCCGATTTTGGGTCACCAGCGGTTTCCGAATACGGCGATTATTGTCGCTCAAATACGAGTTATAATATATATTTAAGGCGTCGTGTACGTCTTGCTAGCGCGATTATTATTGAAACTACGATATTATATTTTTTCGGTCGATACATCGGATGTGGGCGCACGCGCAGTTTCCACGCGATGTTTTTCAGAAGAATTGAGCACTATAATTGAAATCCCCGTAAATATAACATAGGTATAGGTATATATATATAATACGTGTACTGTGTATAGATGTGTCAAACGGAGAGCCTCCGGCTTTACACTCCACGAGTCGGTTTAAACCAACTTTTGAAAATGTATATAATAGGTCGTTACGTGACCATAACCTGTGCTTCAGTGCTTGCCTCTCAGTCTTAGGGCTAGTATTCCGAATAATGTATTTCTAAAAGTATTTTATCCCTATATAAAAAAAATACTATTTACAACAATAATTGTTTTTCTGGAAAATGTTGCAATGTTATACACATTTTAATATTACAATTTTAAATCAAGTATCAACAACTTAAATTATATAAATATATAATATGTTGGCGCTAATTTAAAATTTTTTTGAAGAAAAGTATCATTGGTTTAATATTTAAAACAAAAACTAAAAAGTATTCGAATACATATTCTAAATACTATTTTTCATAAGAGTATTTATACCAAATACTTTTTAAAAGTATTTTACCAGTCTGGATTGCTTAAGTAGAAGTTTCCAAAGTGGAATGTGACGAAAAAGGTACTTTTGGTTTTTTTTTCGTAGCGATAGAGTTGTGGTAGTTACAGAGGTGTTAATTTCGTTTTGTACAAAGCCGTGTCCGGGTAGTAAATGACTAAATATATTATTGGAGGGTACACGTTATGTTAAGCAAACAAGTATAATATATGTTAGGTATATAATAAATAACATTTTTATGATGGTACATTATATCTTTACAATTGTATCGTACTCATCATCTATTGTGTATATTTTGAGTTTCATATCCTATGTAGGTACAAGATTATAGAAGACCAAACAATGAAAATAATTAAATTCTTAAGTAACACTGACATTATTGTAAACAATTAATAGTAAATTTTAAATTTTAAAACTCTAAATAATTTAACAATAACAATTATTTTTATATACAAATATATAATATATATATCATATTTATAATATGTAGAACAATGTAAAACCATTCGATGGGCCGATGACATTTGCTGATTAAGTATTTTCTTTAAATAATAATAAATTATAATGATTATCGGGTGGAGACGATGCGATTATACAAAACGTTCACCTACGGGCTACAGGTCAAGTAGACTGTTGTTAAAGTAATAATAATATAATATAGTCTGCACAGGTCGTATCACCGAAGCGCCACGCCGCCGTGGCCATGTCATCGTTGCATTCGTACGATTTCCGCACCGCGTCTACCCATAGGTGCAGTATTATACAATATCGGGTTAGGTTGATTTCTTATTTTTTTTTTTTTTTACACCACCGCAAGTATCACATTTTCTCCGTATAGGATTATGTACACACAAACGCACCAATCACACGCCTTGTTTCGTGTGCAGTACATCGTTTCGATAATATTATATTGTACACTATAAGTCATAACAAAGCGCGTATAATACGTAAATACCCACGTCATGACGAGTACAACAGACGCGGTTGTTGTGCGCTACGTAGAAGAGTGGAATCGAGTCGAGTGACAGAATTTTATTTTTTAGACTTGGGTACCTCTAAACACACAATATTATATGGTTAATGGGTTGCTTGGATTTGTGCGCGTCGTTTTTACTAAATTATCCATTTTAAACGAGAGAACAAGAGAAGCTCGTGGAACCAATATACAATTAAGTATTTAAGTCTATACACAAATTAATATTAATAATTTTATATAAGACATTTGTTACAATGTTGATGATGTATATTGTATACTAATATAAAAATGTAATATATTTTCATAGTATGTCAAACGAAAATACTTTTATACATTTTATACGACGCATTACGGCCGTGTAAATAGTATTTAAGTGTAGGTAATATATTTAAATTATGTCTTAGACAAAAAATTAATACTTTCATAAATAAGATAATTTTATCAAAGTGTTGATATAAATGTTTTCTATAATTCTGCAATGTAAAGAAAAATATTTTAAAACACGATATCAGTTCAAATGTTCATTAGTGCATGATATATTTTTCTATGATTACTCTATATTATAATTTATAATACACAACTAGTATTTATGATTTTTCTTCAGTCCGTTCAATACTATGACACGTAATCATATTCATTAAAAGTCTCATATAGCTCAGTGATTATCACAGCGTAAAATTGAAAAGTAATATAAAAAGCATATGTACACAAACAGTACATATAAAAAATATAAAGAAGTCCTATATACAAGCACTATGTTTATAAATTAATATGCACGTATATACTTCTTAATTATACCATCTATATATAAACCGACGAAGAGCTAATACAATTAATAGTAAATATTCCGTCGATGAGATACTTCACGCGACACGAATATTTAAATATATACATGTAAATTCAAGAGTGACTTTAGTGTTCAACACTTTACTTCAAAATATCTCACAAAAATGCTTCATAAGCATCAATCTAATATTTTTGTTGCACTTTTTAAAATGACATATCAACAATGGAATTATTTGCTGTTCTTCGCCCTTTTTCTTAATTTTTAATATCAACACTTTAAGTGACCATATGATTATTTATTATTAATTAATATTGTGCCTAATTAAACCTTTCATTAAAAAAAATAAGTATAGGTACCTATATTACTATATTATAAATATATAATATAGATAATATCATTATTTAACATTTATGATGGGTAAACAAGTATATAATACTATGCGTATTATGATATAAAATAAATTATAAAATACCATTTAATAATATTCATATATACCTTACATACACATTATATTTAAACTCTAATAAAAATGCTGGAATAAATGTTGTAATAAAATAATAATCAAATTATCATTATACTGAGGTATAAACCATATTTTTTTTATTTTAGTTTTTATTATAATTTAAGTACAGGGTGTGTTCGCAGATGGCTACTTTATATTGTTATTAATATAAAACAATTTGGTCTCCTTCTCAAAACTATTAACACATTTAATTAAAAATAATCGATCTAGATACATAGTAAACAATTGTAATTAATTTCAAATTATTTAGTAAAAGATGTATTGATTTTTAAGTTAGGTACAACTCATAAAATAACTTGACACTTATTTAAATATGTATATTATGTAATATGTATAAAAGGCATTATAAATATCAAGGGGTTAAATAACAATACTCAATAAATAATCTTTATTTATTTAGTAATATAAAATTACAATATTGAAAAGTATCGACCTATCTGGACTATAGCCATTATTTTTAAAATTTTAATATTATATCTTTGTGACTTTGACCTCTGTCAACAAACAAATAAATATATGTCATTGTTTAAAAATTAAATTAAACATTAACATTATATAGGTAGGTAACCTACTACCTTAAAACTGTTTTTTTTCTAAATTGAATTAATCTCGTGTATATATCTCTGTTGTACGTAAATCACATCATAAACTACATAGGCAATTTAAGAATATACAACAAAAATACTTGTTGAAATAATAGTGGGTAATATATAAAACTGGTCCTACCGAAACTGATATTGTGTTTAAGAACAACGTTTTAAAGTGATTTTCGAGATAATAGGAGGGACATTATTTAAATACTTTCTCTGAGCGTTAATATTTCGATCTGATATGGAAATAAAAAAACAACAACCGAATGTAATAACATTTTATTTGTCTCTAAAATATTCACATAATTATAAAACACGTCAAGTTGAAATAATAATAATAATAAACATTATAATAATACTGTGTATCGAGCAAACGACCAAAGTAGCCGCGGGTATGGTTTAATTGACATAGCCACATAGGTACTATGGCATATATACACACGGGGAACCATAAACGGTAAGATTTTACGATCGTTTCGACTGGCGGGTAATAGACATGTTTTCGAGCTGCTCGCACATGATGATGATGTATAAAATACGTGTATAGTGCAGGGTATCGTTATCAATTTGGGAGGTATACTATTATACCGTATACGATGTGAGGAAGCATTCAAATACTGAAATACTCATATATATGTGTGTGTGTGTGTGTTTGTGTATGCTATAGGTAGCACATATCGTAAGGATCAGCCGGTGTTGGTGCGTGCTTATATACATACATAAGTATATGATATAACCATTAGGGCTTCGGCGTCAACACGGTTTTTGGTGGCCGTACTTAAACATTTTGATTTCATATACTAGCAACTAATCGTGCACTCACATCACGGGAATTATTGATACCCAATCAAGTTTACAATATATTATAATATTATATTATATAGTAATGATATTGTAGTACATAAGTAATAAGTATAGTCATACACCAATAACATATTATAATCGAATTCGGATTTCACTAAAAGTAGATATGTATATTATACAAAGATCTGCATAACGGGAAATGATTTTACACGAATAATCACTCAACTAATATAATCGATAAATTGATTATGTTAACTTTTTATTTACATAAAATAAATGTATGTGTATTTTTCAGCACGCAAAATGACATAGGAGAATATTCGTTATAGATTACTGTTCCAAAATGACGCTGTTACTTATTAGGAATTTAGAAGATTTTTTTTTTAAAACGTGTATAATATTATACAAAATATATAGTAATATAATTAGTACATAGGTACTTGACGGCTGACGAGATGTGAAATATAGAAGTATATTCTGCGAACGTAATATTATGAAATACTATATTGCGTTATGAAATTCGTGTTATCTATACATTTGAAAGGGTTACCTAAATGTTTATATAATTGTAACTATTTAAAATAATGTAAATTTAAATTTTAAAATAGATATTCAAAAACTAAGGAAGGTTATAAGCTATTTATCATCACGCTACGAGTTACGACCCTTAGGAGTTGAGCAAAAGGATAAAATGTCAGATATCACGTGACCGTGTTATTACAGTGTTGTTTTTTTTTGTTTATAAATGATTGACATTGGTTTATGGTTAGGTAGGTACATATTACATGATATAACTATAATTAGTAAAGACGCAAATCTCAACTCTCACAAAAAAACTACTGTTGCACTGGAAGAATTTCGTGGATAATTGTATTGTTATAAGTTATAACCATTTAAAGTCAATCGTTACCTCGAGACGAGATCTTATAAAGGTGTTTTGAATAGCAAATCGAGATATGTTTCCGACTTTAACTGTCCGAGCGAATGCGACTAGCTAGTTTCCACGCTGGGTCTAAGTATATATTATGTCATTTAATAAGTTTTTTCAAAATACTATTTTCACATTTCACTTACAGCCGTTCATCGTCGTGGCCGCTATCATACCTGGTATGCACATTGTCTACGATCCGATGTAGTTGACTTTCACTTGAGGTGACTGACTTCCTAGACACTCAACCACGGTTTTCGACTCAACACTTTTTACATCCGAAAAAGCACCCGACAGTGCATGGGTTTCGTATCCAGCCCGTTCGGGTATCTATTTACACCAGAAATGACTGATAGCTAGACACTCGATTACATAGCTATTGACCTTTCTATTTACACTTTCTTTGCATGCAAAGAGGCAGGCAGGTCAAATATAACTCAAACGACATTGCCTCCGAGATCAGTACTCTTTTGTACGGAGCGGGAGAGCTAGTATATATTATATAATATAATTATTGTACCATAGCCATACTATACCATTCATTAATTGCACTGCACCATTGTGTTGCAACAACAATGATAAATATTTAACATATACTTAATCTATAAATTTCCACCTAGGTGGAAATATAATAAACAAAAAATACAATTCGTGCAAAAGATACATACATTACACTATAAAAAGTTATGGTACCTATAAGTGGCTAGTTAGCTATAAACCATATAAAAAACAATAGATCCGAAAAATTAACCGGCCCAAAAGTTCCAAACGAGAGTGGTGGGAGGGTTGGATATTCCGGTAACCCCTAAACCCCGGGTACAACACGATTATGTTATGGTCAGGTCTATATACCATCGAGAAAAGCTCTTGTTCCAAATTCATATCTCCAAGCAAGACCTATAATACATAGGTAGGCATACTCGCGTATACTATAAGCTGCAGTGCAGCAGTACACTTACCGTCGCGGTTACCATACAATAATAATAGAGACGGGCACCGTATTGCTGGTTTATCGGTTATACCTCATCAATCGGTTATGTTATCTAGTCTGTGATTTTGGTCAAAGTTTACGCTGGTGAATACAGCTGTTTTCTTTGTAAGTCACCGGTTTTTGGTATCCCGCTTTTTACGAATCTAAAATGTTGATATCAAAAAGGTTACAGTCATAATCCTGTTTATATGTCAATGGTTAATATTGGTTATGGTAACAATTTACAATGTGATAAAATATTTTAACGGAATATTATACATACGGTAGTGCAAAAACTAAAGTTGCAACTATAACGTTAATATATTACCATATAATTTAACCGAACGTTATTTTAACCGGAGTGTTTTACCGGCGTTGTGCAAAAACTCTCTATTAACAACAACAACAGTATAATATAATACCCATCGACGGCTATCGTATATGATACGTTATAATATACGCTATTTTTTTTCAGTCAAACACGGTCAAAATGGCCGCCAACTATCGCGGCGGCGTCGCGCGGCACACGGATCGTTGCACACACACACACACACACACACACACACACACACACACACACACACACACACACACACACACACACACACACACACACACACACACACACACACACACACACTCACACACACTTGTACCGCCGCCGCCGTCGTCGTTGTAAAAACGTGGGCCGCAGCCGACAACAATCGCGCGCGGTACGCGTATATAGGTACACGTAAACGCCGTCGTCGTCGTCGTCGTCGTCGTCGTCGCAATGGTCTCCCGGCGGCCGCCGTCTCCTTTTCGGTGAGAGAGGCTGCATGTGCGCGCGAGCGTGTGTGTGTGTGACGAGAAGGTTAAAACGATGTATGCTATATAAATATAATAATATTATACATATTGTATACATATTATATATATATACGGTGAGCGTATATATTATATTATTATTGTGTCGGCAATGCGCGCAGAGTAGTGGTACGCGCCGCCGCCGCCGTCGTCGTCGCGGTGACCGCCGGTACTCGGGCCCGTGGTGGCGCCGCAGTCCGGCCGCCGACCACCCGCCAAGCCTGTCGGCACAGATCCGTTCGCCAGATATTATTATGTACGCGCGCGCGCGTTTACACACACACACAGAAACAGACGCGGACACACACGCGCACGCACACGCACAAACACATACACACTCACACACGCACAGTTGAGCTCGAGCGGTGTACCCGACAACGACTGCATCGTTGATGGCTCCCGATTTATGTGTGCACGTATTATCATTATTATTGTATGTGTATATATAATATAACATAATATTATATTGTTGTAGGAACCTACGATACGTACCTATATTATCCTACGCGTTCGTTACGATATATCTTAAAATACTATATCATAGTGTGTGTGTGTGTGTTACCCTTATAATAATAAAATATCATGTACTACCAGATTACCTGCAGTAGTAGGTATATAGAGTATTGTTATATGGGTAATAACCAAAAAGGTATAATATAATACGGTATTAATACCAGCTAAATACAATACGGGTAAAGGGTTCGTTTTTAGTGTGTGTACATCGATAAACACACGGCGCAAAAAAAAAACCGCCGGTCATCGTTTGCGCGTCGTCTGTTTACCTGTGTATCGTTTGCGCATCAACATAATATATTATTGTTATCGAACAATAGGAGGGTATAAACTATTGAAAAGTACATACATTGAAGGTACCTATATCAAAAGTCATATTAAAAGAACTTTTAATAGGTACCAACGTTGAAAAATGAAAATCGAAAATTCAACGATATTGTTATAATTCACATAATATAATATAAGTAATTATTAGTATTTATAATAATTATTTAGACAGTTGAAAATAAATCGGTCATTCGATTGCATAGAAGCAAGCAAACAAAGTTTACCAACTTGTTTTGTGTTTAAAATCACATCATGTTGTTAGGTGAAAAGCGAAACATGTTCCCACTCAACTCAATTGAAAAATGAACAGTCAACAGTCAACAATGAAAAATTGGCTACCAAATTCAATATTAATTTGGTACTAAATATTTGACTACTTTAACTTCGAGCCAGGAGGACTTTAATGGCTTGTCGTCAACTTTCTGAGTGTGACTGTTTGTCCGTTATCCAACTCAAGGCGTTCGTATGATAGAAACAGTCGACTTGAAGGGTTGTACTCGATTTCTACGTTGATCGCCGTCGGCTATATCGTTGGTTATTGTTATTAATACCAGATAGATAGTATGACAAAAAAAAATGTTCAACTCCTTACAACCTAGAATTTGAAAAAACTCTGATTAAAATTTGTAGTTAAAATAATGTAGTTTATATAAGCAAACTATAAAATAATACTGTGAAATGTATTTTAGTTCAACTTAAACGTTTTTTAATTTAATTTTTGTTTAATTTAAATAGCAAAATTATACAGTAATATTTCGTTTTTATATCTTCAACATTTATTTTTGGTACCTACCCAATAATCTTCGGTTAGTTTAATATCAATTTTTTTAAATAAATTATCTGTATTTACTATATGCCTGCAATCAGATAGAGCAGGGGTTGACTAAGTCAAACGACCTTGGGGCCATTTTAAAAATTCATTATAATTCCACGGGCTGCATAAAAAATTATAAAAATTTAAAATATTTTAATTATTGTAGCGTCGACAGTGTCAATAACAATACGGACGTAGAATATTACGCTCATCTGGTCAAATTTTTTACTTGGCGAATATTCTCGGGAAAATTTAGGGAAATCTCGCTGCAGACCATACAATTATTTAAGACGGGCCGTGGGTTGACCACTGCTGAGCTAGAGAGTCAAGTAGTGGTCTAATAAAAAAAGAAGTTTATAACCCAGCATAAAAAAATTTCAGGGTTTTAATGAATCATGGTATAGTATATTATACCTATCTAGCATCCTAAAGTATTAAATATTTATGCATAAAAAGTAGTGCAATATTAGCCGATAAGTACATTTTTTTTGGCATGTGAAATCGAAAGTTTTTTAATAAAATATTCTTAAAGAAACAATACCTTTAATCAATATAGTATCATTAATAATTCACATATATATATAATATAGGTACGTTTTTAATTATTAAAAACCTATTTCGCTATACCGATTATTATAAAATATAATATTATAAATTACATATACATGTATATAGTATATACATTGAACATACATGATTTTTTTTATATAATATAGGTATTAGGTATATTATACAATATACATTCATTCTATATATAAAAAAAGTATGCTTTGTTCCAAATGTATATTATTAAGATCGACAAAATATTTACCTATACAGAATTTAAAAATATAATATAATATCCATAACATTATGGTATTTATCTTTGGGTAATTTTAGAAAACAGAAAATTGTATTTATTAGATTCTCAGTGGAACGATGAATGTATTGATTTTACAATGATGTGTGTTTAATTATTTTTATTTTTTTATTTTTGTGTCTGTCATCACGGTTTGGGGCAGTAAAACTGCTTCGATTTTCTTCAACAGTATATTGTTTGATGGGAAAGTCAATCTAGTTGGTGCATTCAGGAGGTCAAAATTTGAAATTTCCAATAGTTTTCAAAAGCGCCGTGAAAAACAAAAGAAAAATTAAGGAATAACGGGAATTTTTACGCAAAATCTGTTTTCGAGAAAATTGATTTTGGTTTTTGGTGTAACTTTAAAACGAATGACTGTAGATACATGAAATTTTCACTGGTTGTTTATATTTCCATTTTCTATACATGATAAATTATATTTTGATTTGCTTTGAGCTGTGTACGGACAATTTCAGTTTCCAATTTAATTAGTTTTTTTTTCTATGAATGTTAATAAAACTTTATTTGTTGAGTAAAAATACTTGAAAATTTAAAACAAGGCTCCTACTATATTGTTACAATGACATTTGAAAAATATTAAAATCCTTAGTCACAGTTTTTTTTTTATTAACATTTAAAGTTCAAAAATTGACAAAATATGGAAAAATCACGAAAATTACCTAATTATTTTGAGTTTATAATTCGTAAAAATTTTACTTTTTAGAACTAAGATTTTAAAATATAATACAAGATTCCTTATAGGATAATCTACCTTTATCAAAAAAAAATGTCTAAAAGAAAGTCAAATTAAATTTTATGA